>NW_024720222.1:42500-61216 GCF_018991925.1 Homarus americanus
GTCAAGTTTTTACGTGGGTGGGTTTGGATGCGGGTGGGTGGGTACACTGGGTGGGTTTGGATGCGGGTGGGTGGGTACACTGGGTGGGTTTGGATGCGGGTGGGTGGGTACACTGGGTGGGTTTGGGATGCAGGTGGGTTGTATTAAGGAGAGTGACAGCGGGTGAGGTATACTGCTCCCCGGGTGGGCTGACTGACTGGCCGACTGAAAGAACAATAATACTTCCTGCCTCCACGCATATAAACTGAACATCTAAAATACTGTTCCTGTAGGATTTTTGTTTTGTAATGGTTTTCCTTCAATCGCGAATGAGAGATTTAATTTTTTTTCCTCACGCACGAATGCCTAATCTTATTCTGGGTGTTTGACCATGAAAGGTGCCCGTCCTGGTGGCGCCCGGGTTCTGTCGCCCTCGAACGCTTGAATCTAACATGGTGGCGGCCCGTCCCAGCCAGAGGGGGGGATTAGGTCCTTCGGGGCGGCACACTGTCGCTTCGCTTCACGTCAAATCTATTGAAATCCTTAGATATGATCAGATTATAAGGTATATGAGTTCATTCACAGGGCGCGGGTGAGTCTGGGCGAGTAACAAGGTAACATCATGACAGAGTAACGAGGTTTGACGGGCGGGCGGCTACGAACTTCCCGTCAAAATTCAGAAATATATTGAAGGTGTGTGATGACGTCAGAGTGAGTTTCCCCGTTCTTTCTTGTCACGAGTACATTTAAATATCAATATAGATTCCAGAGCTCAGATTAGGCCTCAAAATATATTTCTCCCTTTAATGGAGTCATGAGCACGCGTCTTTGTAAATTAAAATACTGTACGAACATGAAAATATATCACCTGAAGATTAACCACCCTTACGTTAACCTAACCTAACGTTAACTTAACCTAACATTAACCTAACCTAATCTAACGTTAACCTAACCTAACCTTCAGGTGATCTGTGGAAGTGACTGAACAAAACTACTTGGAAATATAGACTCGACCAGAGATGTTGTATACAGTGTTAAGGGAGATGTGGTCTCTCTCTCTCTCTCTCTCTCTCTCTCTCTCTCTCTCTCTCTCTCTCTCTCTCTCTCTCTCTCTCTCAGACCTAACAAGAGTCAGGTGGGTGAGTTGGGAGCCTGTGAGAGGTACTTGACTCTTACCCCAGGGAGTGAGGGAGTGGAGGAGGGAGTGACAGGAAGGAGGGAGGGAGGGAGGGAGGGAGGGAGAGAGGGGAGTGGTGGAGGTAAGGTGAGTATATTGTATACTCGTCCATTGTTTACGTATGACGTCAGCATCAGCCATAACAACCAGCTGGTAAATGCACGCGCGTGTGTGTGTGTGTGTGTGTGTGTGTGTGTAAACAAAACAGTCGTCAGTTCTACAATCAAATATATTCCACAGCATAAAACAAACACACCAATAACAATCCCAGCCACCTTAACAACCATGCAGGGGCTATAACGAACCACAACACTCATAACTACAACCACACAACCACGATGACAACCACACAACCACGATGACAACCACACCCACAGGGCCACACCCATCTCCAAACAACTTTTTTTTCACCCTACTCGTCGTGACCTGAGAGAGGCAGGTATCAGCATGCATCTGACGCTGATACACTACCCGCCGCTACACCCCGCGTATCTACACCCTTGATTGCCTCCCTAACACAGCATCGGGCCAGCTTACTTGACGTCTGGGCCATTGATTTCCAAACCGGCAAAGTATCAGGTGTGCGAATTTCAAACACTCTAACTTGTGGTGTTTGGTCAATGACTTCGAAAATCACTAGTATCTAAATGTGATTATTTGTCGTTTTAAGATTTTTTTTTTATGATGTTTCCGTCTTGTAAACTCATAACTCTAGGGCTTTTGGAGGGTTTTTTTTCTGTTTCTGTTAATAATTTCAGATACCTCAGCATATTATAGGTCTTTTGCGAGGAACACTTCATAAAAAAATATCTTAGAATTGTCTGAACTATTATTTACAGAGATAAAAATCCCGAGATTAGTTATCGTTTAATAGTATACCATATTAGTCGTTTTTAATGATTTTTAAAAAGATTTGGCTGTTTTTCTCTAAGGTTCGGTATTTTAACACGTCATATTTAGAAATCTTATCGTTGACTGTCAGACGCACCATATACAGAGGCCCTTGGCGATAATGATATGGAGTACTGTAGCCGGGTGAGGGAGGCCACCACAGTGACACACAGTTAGTCCATCTTACCGTGAGTCACCCCGTGTACAGTCACCCCCGGGAGGCCGTCAGTGCTGGGTGGAGGAGCATGATTAAGTAAAGGAAGCCTGTAATTATATCTCCTGTCTTGATCATTCTCACTTGTCGGCTTTACGAACAATAGAGAGGATAATAAAGAATGAGTGTTATTGGATCTGAGCGCGCGTGTGTCGTGGTCCTGGTCAGTTGGGGGGAGGGGCGGGTGGAAGTCGACTCCTCTCCACCGAAACTCTATCCCGCTTTTTTGTTTAAGCTTGGAGTGGCTTTATTTAACACTCGATATTACTTTTTCTTAATTTTTATATTATAAAAGTATTGTAGATTATTTATAGAATGTGATAATGAACTGTATGAGGAATATTATTGATGGTGGTAGTTGTATAACCAAGGAAATAAAAGATACCAAGAATGACGTTCAAAATAACATAGATTTAAGAAAAAAGAAGAGGAAAATAACTTGTGTAGTATTAAAGAAAACCTATTTTATCGCTATCTAAGATTTAGGGGAGGGTGAGGAGGGAGGGATATATGGATGAAGAGGTAGTGTGTCCCCCTCCCGCTGCCCCTCACAGTAGCCCTTGATGAATGCGTGAATAACACATCCAGATTATCCAGTTGAGTCTGACGTCGTCCATTAGACTGGTGTAGACCCCGGGAGGCGGCACACCACCGCCTCATATACCGTGTTGTAATAAACTACTGTACAATATTATGTTAAATTACACACTTGACTTCAGTCAGTATGTGTTTATTAAAGGTAGTGTTTACACCATGACAAGACACTTTTGTGGGGATGCTTGTTTATATGGTGTCATACACTAACACGGTGTCATACACCAACACGGTGTCATACACTAACACGGTGTCATACACTAACACGGTGTCATACACTAACACGGTGTCATACACTAACACGGTGTCATACACTAACACACGGTGTCATACACTAACACACGGTGTCATACACTAACACGGTGTCATACACTAACACACGGTGTCATACACTAACACACGGTGTCATACACTAACACACGGTGTCATACACTAACACGGTGTCATACACTAACACGGTGTCATACACTAACACGGTGTCATACACTAACACATGGTGTCATACACTAACACGGTGTCATACACTAACACGGTGTCATACACTAACACGGTGTCATACACTAACACACGGTGTCATACACTAACACGGTGTCATACACCAACACGGTGTCATACACTAACACACGGTGTCATACACTAACACACGGTGTCATACACTAACACACGGTGTCATACACTAACACACGGTGTCATACACTAACACACGGTGTCATACACTAACACGGTGTCATACACTAACACACGGTGTCATACACTAACACACGGTGTCATACACTAACACACGGTGTCATACACTAACACATGGTGTCATACACTAACACATGGTGTCATACACTAGCACGGTGTCATACACTAAAACATGGTGTCATACACTAACTCACGGTGTCATACACTAACACACGGTGTCATACACTCAGACATGGTGTCATACAGTAACACACGGTGTCATACACTAACACACGGTGTCATACAGTAACATGGTGTCATACACTCACACACTGTGTTTCTCAATAAGACACAACAGTGGTGGACGGCGCTACACGACAATCATCTCACTAAAGTAATCATCCCTTT
The DNA here is from genome assembly GCF_018991925.1 of Homarus americanus. Classification (NCBI taxonomy): domain Eukaryota; kingdom Metazoa; phylum Arthropoda; class Malacostraca; order Decapoda; family Nephropidae; genus Homarus; species Homarus americanus. The sequence continues at coordinate 46,430 of NW_024720222.1, forward strand.
GTTACGTTAAATAACACTGTATCTCCCCAGGTCACCACAGTATATCTTGATCCTGTACATAATATTTATTTATTCTTGTAAGTTATGACAACGTTTGTAAATTAGAACAGAACCGTAATGTAATTTGGACGTCATTTTGAAAGCCATAGTTTTCTCATCTTAGGTGAGAAAGTTAAATATATTGTTGGAGCTAAAGTTAGGGAGAAAATATAACCCCGAGAAAGTTGTGACCCTGGAGGAGGAGTTTAAATAAGGCGGTTGATTATTTTCACCGTTTATGTAGTTTAGGCTTACCGCATGTGACCACGAACCTAAAATAGTTTACATTATTTGCCGCGAGTCTTTTATTTTGTTTTATTTATGTTATTGGATGTTAATTTTATTTTATTTTTTTTTATTTGTGTTTGTATTGAAGTCTTATAAATTATGAACGATAAAGTTATTTGAAGTATTGTGGAGGAATTACACCTTATTTGGTGAGTGAAGGAAGATGATTCCTCTCTCTCTCTCTCTCTCTCTCTCTCTCTCTCTCTCTCTCTCTCTCTCTCTCTTTTGTCATCTTCCTTGACCTATTCACCCACTGTCATTTCTCATTCACTTCTTTCCTCCCTTAATTTGACTCATTCATTCACATTCACACACTTTCTCCCTCCCTCCCTCCCTCCCTCACACTCCCTCATTTTGTCCTCCTCCCACAGGTCAAGTGTTCTACCAGGACCTCCTCAACCGTCAGGAGGCAGAGGCCACACCAGAAGGCCTCCAGAATGACGACATGTCCTACCTGGGATACTCCATGGCTGCCGGGGACTTCACTGGTGACGGGGAGGAAGACCTGGTAGTGGGGATGCCGCGGGGCAACGATCTCATGGGGCAGGTGGTGGTGCTGAACGACCGACTCAAGGTCCTCTATAACATTACCGGCGACCAGGTGAGTCTTGGGAGGTGTGAGGGAGAGCAGTTTCATCCAGTCTTACGTGATGATTTTGCCGCTTACAGCGGCTACTTTATTGTGCACCCCACACTCATCCTGTGAGCGGTAGCGCAAAAGGATTACAGAGTAGGGTTTACAAAGGGTCATAATAATTAACCCCCGTTGTCAGAATATTATGGCACTGAATGTTACACAGTATTTCATTTACATTATTTGTTTAGTTCTATACATAAAGGGTAACTTATTCACAAATGCGTGAGTACAGGCGTGTGAGGCAGTATGTCTGGCCTCACACTTTGTTATTCACATTTACGTGAGAAGTACGCAATGTGCTTGAGCACATTGCGTATTTGGTTCTGTACATGAGAATTGATATAGTTACTAAGTGCAAAAAAGTGGATACAATCTTAATATGTCGGCTATCTTGCCATTAGAGATGAAGTGTTGTGCCATTTCACACACAGTGTGCTTGGACCTGTCCCTAAAAGGTTCTATCTTCACACAGTCGAGGACGTAGTGTTCAAGTGTGTGGCCATATGTCTGGCCACACACTTTACATTTAGTTTTGTTTACATCTGCTTGAGGAACATACTGCCAAAGGTACTTATATCCTAACCTTAGTCTAGCGGTGACAACATCTTGTAATCTAGTGATCTTGTTACTTGCTCCATATACATGTTTCACTCGATACATCTCATCATGGTAAACTATGGATCGACTATTGCCTCTTTGCACTTGTCTACTTGCGTCAAATTCATCAATAAGTTCTTTCCTAATTACAGTTTTAAGGGTTCTTTTTTAACAGACCCAAATTGTATTCAACGGTGTCTTTGTTAGACGCGAGTTTGGCGAGGGCATCAACTCTGTCATGTTTTATGAGGCCTATGTGAGAGGGGATCCACAACAGTTTGACCTTGACACCCCGGTCAACAAGGCACGCATATTTGTGTCTGGCTTCAGAGACAAGATCGTGACACCTGAGTTGAGGGTGCCAAGGGCAAGTCAGTGATGATGAGACTGTCAGTAACAGTGGTTTCAATGAATTTAATAGCTGTTAGTATGGTAACTAATTCAGTTTGTAGAGTGGATGCCCAGTTGTTAATTCTAACTCCTTTATCAATTATATTACCGTCCGGTTGAGTCACAACAATAGCACTTCCAGCCCTCCCACAGGCGGTGTTTAGAGATCCATCTGTGTAGATGGTCTGTGTGATATTATCATCAGTCTGTAGAGTGTGTATGTGTTGAAGAGCTCTCACTTTGGCAGTGTGTTGGAGATAAATACTTTGTATAATTAATCTTTTAGGCGGATACGTCGGTATTGTGATATCGAAGGGAACTGTCCGCCAGGGTGGCAGGAAGCGCTGTTGTGTCTCAACTTTGTACAGGTGGTCTAGTCCAAACATCTTCATATGTGTAGCTGTATCTAATCCTCAGGTGTGTGTGTGTGTGTGTGTGTGTGTGTGTGTGTGTGTGTGTGTGTGTGTGTGCGCGTGTGTGTGCGTGTGCGTGTGTGTGTGTGTTGTCACGCTTTGTATATCAGGAGGAGGAATTCTATGGTTCATATTTCTCAAGTTTTAAGATTATTGTTGATGCGGTTATTAAGTCTGTTTTGTATTGCATTCACTTGTTTTGCATTGATGAAGGTTAGGTTAGGTTAGCTTAGGTTTGGTTAGGTTAGGTTAGCTTAGGTTAGGTTAAGTGTGTGTTGAAAGATGTTGTTTTGGTTGATCCTAAGTTTAGTGGTGGTGATGGTGATAATGACAATGATGATGACGATGAGTAATGATGATGATGGTGAATATAATAACAACAGTACCTAACACTAAGATCATAATTCTTGGAGGGTAAACATTATACTCACCAGGAAACACTGACTTGTAAAGATAAGAACATAAGAATGGAGGAAACTGTCTGGTAGTGAACAGTGATATCACCCACATGACGCTGACCTATATATACTGTTAATAAATATGGTCTATTTCTTTGTGTATTGTTATGCCATAACTTAGCAAATTGAATTACGTTAAAGATGAATATAATAATGAGGGTGCACACAGCACAACAAAAAACAAATTGGCAAATCGACACAACTTAGCCATAATATTTATCATTTAAAATTTAATATTACTTCAATACACGACAACAATGTTAAATGCGAAAGTTCATGGGTTCAATCACAGCCCTCTTTATCCCAACAGTTCAGGAGTGAAGATTTCGAATTATACACATCACGAAAAGTTAAATAAAATCTAATAATAAAAGTTGACCATAATAAGTGTGCAGGTTACATCATGAACAGATAAACTAAAGCAGGAGAATAAAGACTAAACAATCCTTAATAAACCACTAATATATGCACAGTAAATAAACAAACCACTTTGTAACGTCACCATTGATTGCACTTTACAAAATAAATAATAGAGCAGCACTGAATAGATAATACTCAACTAAACCTTATTTGAAAAGGTCTCCACCACCGACAAACTCAAACGTCCTTCCACCTCCAAGGCCAGCCAATGACTGACAAAGTTCCATACCCTAGGAGACTAAAAGCCTAACACTAATAGTAAACAACTCCCACATTAAGCTGCAAAAATATCTAAATACATACAGAAACATTCTAATGTATCAAGTACCAGTCCTGCTCACATATAATATTTCACTATGCCAAACGCAACGCAATAATGTACATTACGCCATGAACCTATGTTATGGGTGGCTCTCAACTGGCTCAGCCATGTTAACAGTTGTTACTATCCGCTAATTGTATTTCTGGCTAAATAATCGGCAAAAAATTAATTCAGCGAGAATTGATAGCACCCTCAGTATCAAAACCTGACTGAATTACTCGGAATAGGTGAACTGTACTATAAGCTTTGCCAGTAAATTTGTTAACCATAATCACAGATGCACTGTTAAATTCCTGTTCCCACCTACTGAGTATGTCTCCTCCAAATTCACTGTAGACCAGGGAGGACACACAACTACACCCACCCCCTGCTACTACCAGACACTACTACAACTACCACCACTTACAGTACACTACAACAACTTCTACCACCAATCCTATTAGGATTATTTTACACACATACACTCGCTACAGCTCTAGTGAAGAATATTTCAGAGAATAAGAAATTATACATATTCCTTGACAATACAGCCAGGTAAATTATCACTACAACATATTACAACACCGTAATTACTACATCATTACAACATCACAACATTATAACCATAAAAAAATGTTCACTGCAACATCATCCCTTCATCAAAGTCAACACCGCCATCATTACAACAGCATCATTACTAAAACATCAATACATCATCACTACACCAGATATAAAACTACAACATCATCACTACACCAGATATATAACTACAACATCATCACTACACCAGATATAAAACTACAACATCATCACTACACCAGATATAAAACTACATCATCACTACACAAGATATAAAACTACAACATCATCACTACACCAGATATAAAACTACAACATCATCACTACACCAGATATAAAACTACAACATCATCACTACAACATATAAAACTACAACATCATCACTACACCAGATATAAAACTACAACATCATCACTACACCAGATATAAAACTACAACATCATCACTACACCAGATATAAAACTACATCATCACTACACCAGATATAAAACTACATCATCACTACACCAGATATAAAACTACATCATCACTACAACATATAAGACTACATCACTACACCAGATATAAAACTACAACATCATCACTACACCAGATATAAAACTACAACATCATCACTACAAGATATAAAACTACATCATCACTACACCAGATATAAAACTACAACATCATCACTACACCAGATATATAACTACAACATCATCACTACACCAGATATAAAACTACAACATCATCACTACACCAGATATAAAACTACATCATCACTACACAAGATATAAAACTACAACATCATCACTACACCAGATATAAAACTACAACATCATCACTACACCAGATATAAAACTACAACATCATCACTACAACATATAAAACTACAACATCATCACTACACCAGATATAAAACTACAACATCATCACTACACCAGATATAAAACTACAACATCATCACTACACCAGATATAAAACTACATCATCACTACACCAGATATAAAACTACATCATCACTTCACCAGATATAAAACTACATCATCACTACAACATCATCACTACACCTGATATAAAACTACAACATCATCACTACACCAGATATAAAACTACAACATCATCACTACATCAGATATAAAACTACATCATCACTACAACATACAAGACTACATCATCACTACACCAGATATAAAACTACAACATCATCACTACACCAGATATGAAAATACATCATCACTACAACATATAAAACTACATCATCATCACTACACCAGATATAAAACAACAACATCATCACTACACCAGATATAAAAATACATCATCACTACAACATATAAAACTACATCATCACTACACCAGATATAAAACTACAACATCATCACTACACCAGATATGAAAATACATCATCACTACAACATATAAAACTACATCATCATCACTACACCAGATATAAAACAACAACATCATCACTACACCAGATATAAAAATACATCATCACTACAACATATAAAACTACATCATCACTACACCAGATATAAAACTACAACATCATCACTACACCAGATATGAAAATACATCATCACTACAACATATAAAACTACATCATCATCACTACACCAGATATAAAACAACAACATCATCACTACACCAGATATAAAAATACATCATACTACAACATATAAAACACACATCACTACACCAGATATAAAACTACAACATCATCACTACACCAGATATAAAATACATCATCACTACAACATATAAAACACAACATCACTACACCAGATATAAAACTGATCATCATCACTACACCAGATATAAAACTACATCATCACTACACCAGATATAAAACTACATCATCACTACACCAGATATAAAACAACATCATCACTACACCAGATATAAAACAACATCATCACTACACCAGATATAAAACTACAACATCACTACACCAGATATAAAACTGCATCATCATCACTACACCAGATATAAAACTACATCATCACTACACCAGATATAAAACTACATCATCACTACGCCAGATATAAAACAACATCATCACTACACCAGATATAAAACAACATCATCACTACACCAGATATAAAACTACAACATCACTACACCAGATATAAAACTGCATCATCATCACTACACCAGATATGAAACTACATCATCACTACACCAGATATAAAACAACATCATCACTACACCAGATATAAAACAACATCATCACTACACCAGATATAAAACTACAACATCATCACTGCACCAGATATAAAACTGCATCATCATCACTACACCAGATATAAAAATACATCATCACTACAACATATAAAACTACAACATCATCACTACACCAGATATACAACAACATCATCACTACACCAGATATAAAACTACAACATCATCACTACAACATATAAAACTACAACATCATCACTACACCAGATATACAACAACATCATCACTACAACATATAAAACTACAACATCATCACTACACCAGATATAAAAATACATCATCACTACAACATATAAAACTACAACATCATCACTACACCAGATATACAACAACATCATCACTACACCAGATATAAAACTACAACATCATCACTACAACATATAAAACTACAACATCATCACTACACCAGATATACAACAACATCATCACTACAACATATAAAACTACAACATCATCACTACACCAGATATAAAAATACATCATCACTACAACATATAAAACTACAACATCATCACTACACCAGATATACAACAACATCATCACTACACCAGATATAAAACTACAACATCATCACTACACCAGATATAAACTACAATGTCATTACATCTACACTACAGCACATCTACACTACAGCAGAACATTACATCACTATCACTACACTATAAGTCACTCTTTTCTTGTGAATCTTTTGTCACATGTGAAAATTCCAACCGTATTATATATTCAGTTACACTTTACCCCCCGAAAAAAAAGTTTACCTCATAAGCTTCATCTCAATAACTTTCCAAATAAGATGGCAGACGAAATGACTAGCTACCAAGAGGGATCACACCTGGTGGAGTTCGGTTATGCCGACTTTCAAAAAATGTTCAAAAAGACCGGTATTTTGGGCGAAGGGGTCAGTGGCGAAGTATTGCTGGGAGAGTTTTTCAACAGACCTGCCTGCGCTAAAATAGGAGTAAGCCATGTCGTCAACAACATCTTTAAAAGTGAGATAGAAAACAATTTAAAAGTAAATGGCGCTGGTGGATCCCCCATCCTGCTGGGGTCGTGCATCGATTACCCGGTAATGATCTTCTCAGTCTGCCAGGGTCAATCACTGTACGACATTATCGATAATTTATTTATTTTATCTCCCACCCGGTCGATAAACCTCTTCCTACCCATAGCTGAAGGCCTAGCCGAGGTACACAGCCGGGGTATCATCCATAATGACATTAAAGGGGATAATGTTCTGCTGGAGAAGAATCCCGATGGATCCTTCACCTCCCACCTTATCGACTTTGGCTTATCAAGAGTCGAAGGTGGCCACCTGACCTTACGCAGCAACCCGTACGGGAGCCATTACGCCCCCGAGTTATTTAAAGGTCAACCCTGCACCCCGGCCAGCGACATTTATTCGCTTGCAGTGATGATCTCCGACACCCAAAATACCTTTGACAACCTCTGGCCGCCAGGGGTTAAAGACCTGTGCAAGAAAATGCTCTGCCGCAGCCCACAGCACCGCCCAAGTCTCGCTAAGGTGATCGAAGTTTTTAAGCAGTCCCTCGAGGAGCTCTCCCTTGAGGTGCTCTCCCCCTCCAAGACACACCACTGATACAACATGTACAGTAGGCCTATATATCAGATGCCACTGAGAGCTCATGCTCTCACTTGGCTCAGCCATGTCAATACCGTCACAATAGTCCATTCTGTATATTATTATGGTTAAATAAACGGTTAAATATAAATATTATCAATATGAATATCCTCCTCCTCGACCCACCTCTCCTCTTCCTCCTCCACGCACCAACAGCCTTTGTAAGAGATAAACACACCATTACCTCTTCTACAGCTACTACTGTTTACTAGGAATAGTAATAGTTTCGTTTTTGTATTGTACCTGTAAATAAATGAAATAAATTTATAAATAAATTTTAACCTACAACTCAGAAATTTACTTTTTATCCTTCACACATGAGCGTGACTAATGATGTTCCACCACAGTTGACAGATCACCTGAAGACTTGTACCTGATCATTAAATACCTTAACGCTAACCGAATATAACCCAATCCAGCCTAACTCAGCCTAACATAACTCAACCCAAACCAACCTACCAGAGCATTACATAACATAACCTAACCTAACCCAGCCTAACATAAGAATGGAGGAAACTGCTGCCGGGCCTATTGGCCCATACAGGGCAATCCCATTTACACCCAACCCCTATTGCTCATATATCCATCCAACCTGTTTGAAGCTATCCAGCGTATTCGAGTTAATGATGGTGTTTGGTAACTTGTTCCACTCGTCCACTACTCTATGTCCAAACCAATGTTTACCTATTTCTCGCCTAAATCTAAATTTATCTAATTTAAAACAATTGTTACGAGTTTGCTCCTGGTTGGATAGTTTGAGTTCCTTGGTAATGTCCCCTTTGTCAGCCCTGACTTTCCATTTATACACCTGATCATATCGCCCCTCGCTCTACGTCTCTCGAGGGAGTGCAAATTAAGATGCTTTAACCTGTCTCTGTACTCAAGGTTCCTAATGCCCGGGATTAGTCTTGTCATTCTCCTCTGAATTCTTTCCAAGGATTCTATATCCATTCTGTAATACGGTGACCAGAACTGAACTGCGTAACCCAAGTGAGGTCTCACAAGCGCAAGATATAGTTTTAAGATGACCTCGCTAGTCTTGTAATTAAGAATCGTTTAACGTCCCCTTTGTTTTTACAGGAAATATATTTTTATGGTGTATTTTGGTGTGTGTGTGTGTGTGTTTGTGTGTGTGTGTGTGTGCGGACCTTCATCTTCTCTGGAAAATCCCCATTTATGAAAAAATCTCGGAGACTTACAGAACTAATACGTCAAAGAAACCTGACCTAACCTTACCTAACTTCCTAGCAGGAGGCCCCGCCCCCAGACCCCTGCCATATTAAACAGAAAGTATTTTTTTATATCTGGTACTAGTGAAAGCAACTTGGTGGAGGGGTCAGCGTGTAATTTTACCTGTTTAGTGGACATGAGAGTACTGAACGGGTCGGTTGTAAACAAACAGATGACACTCGGTGACTTTGCAGATTTCCCGAGGAATATTTACAGTAAATAATTCATCTTTCGCCATTTCTTCCAAAATAATGACCATCCAAGAATGTTGAAATGTAACGTAACCTATATCTAAAGTCCAAGAAATAAAACATTAACTCTTTCTATAGAAACTGGCGGAAACGTTAAAACGAATGTTAACCAGTGACTTAATATCAAGAAATCTAGGAGTGACTGACTATAACATCAGTTAATAACACTTTTCCCTCTCCTCACCCTTATCGATATATTTCTGGACATGTCTAAAGCCTTTGATACTGTCGACCATACCCTCCTCCTGTCAAAGCTTGAACATTACGGCGTTAGGGGCCTGTCCCACAATTGGTTTACGTCATATCTGTCCAACAGGAAGCAGTATGTCTGCTACAATAATCATCAATCTGACTCCTCACCAATTTTGTATGGCATCCCCCCAAGGTTCCATTCTCGGTCCTGTGCTGGTCTTGTTGTACATAAATGATATAGTCCACGCCAGCGCACTCATAAAATACAACTTATTTGCCGACGATAGTAACCTTTATGCCAGCACTGAACACTGAATTGACTAAAGTCAGGACCTGGGTAACACGTAATAAACTGACTTTAAACTTTGACAAAAAAAAACCACAACACGATCATTCACAGAAGGAAAAACTTACCCCCAGACTTGGACCCCCTGTACCTTGGAAATACAATCTTCAAACGTGAACAAAATATTTAATTCCTCAGAGTTATTGTTGATGATAAACTTAGCAGGAGGAACCACATCAAGCCATTCAAAGTAAAGTCAATAAACAGTGCTGTATTTTGTATCAAACTCGACAGTCACTCACTCTCACAGCAATGAAAGAAATCTATCATAATCTTGCTTACCAACACCTGATACACTGTCACACACTATGGGGGGCCTCTGGCTCTTCAGAAACACAACCCCTGATCACTGCACAGAAGAGAGTTGTGCGGACAATGACCTACTTGAAAAAACTAATCATACTATCAAACAATTTGCTAAATTGAAAATGTTAAAATTCGAAGATATTAACACCTACTGCTGTGCCCTATTTGTTTACAAAACTGTCAATCACTTGGTTGACAATAATCATTTCCAGTTCCGGAATAATCAGAGCTACTAAGACCACCCTCCATGCGCTCCTCTCAGTCCCAGACCTCCATAAAATATCACGGTGTGAAGGTGTGGAACAACTTACCCCCACCCATCCGAGCAAAGACTATGCTCCCTTCCTTTAAATCATCTCTTAAAAAAATTATATTGTATAAGTATTAATTTTTTTTGTAATACCTACTTTATATTCCAACTTTTATTGTACCACCAAAACCATTATATCAGAAATTATTATGTAGATAGACAGAAATTACCATTGCAATAGATATATTTGCCAACTAGACATGACCCATGTTGTACTGCTTCCCTCTCTTATCATATTTATGTATATCAACTCCACTGTATAATATGTATGTACTTATAATATAAATGTAAAAAATAATAATAAAATGAATATATATATATCGAAGTGATAACCGTGGTAACATTCTGATATGTTCTTATGACCACCAAGCTATTGTACTATTCCAGATGATTCTAAATGTTACATAATACTTCCTTGAGATAAATGTACAGTATACATCATGTGCCTAAAAGAGAGCTCAGGTTCTCAACTGGCTCAGTCAAGTTAATAATGTTATTATTTTCCACTCTGTATCTGTGTTTTTCTGGCTAAATAAACTGCTTCAATGTCAGTATATCCCTCTATCACCAGGTGGGGTCATACTTCGGGTACAGTGTGGCAGTGGGTGACATGAACGGAGACAGGCTGGCGGACGTGGTTGTGGGCGCCCCGTGGTACACACACCTTCAAGGCTCTCAGGACTACGAGGTGGGGCTGGTGACACTCTACACCCAAACACCGCAGGTATGGTGACCACGCTACAGTACCACCTGTAGCAGGAAGGGTGATTAGTGTTCATTACCTGGAGGTATAAGATTATGTGTTTATTATTGGCCGTCTGGAGAGTCAAGGCAGTACATAGATAGTGGTGGTTTGTTAAACTGAACAATAATTTTATTGATAACATGTACTGTATCCAAACCTAGTGAAACCTAATCTAACCTAACCAATCGTAATCACACCGAACCTAACCTCACCTAACCAAACCTCACCTCACCAAACCAAACCAAACCAAACCAAACCAAACCAAACCAAACCTAACCTAACCTAACCTAACCAAACCTCACCTCACCAAACCAAACCAAACCAAACCAAACCAAGCCTAACCTAACCTAACCACACTCCCCCTCTCTCTACCCCACAGCACAACTTCCAGCTTAAAGTCAAACTCACTGGTGTCCGTTCACGCAGTCACTTCGGGTTGTCTGTTGCCTGCCTGGGTGACATCAACAGAGACGGGTATGATGACCTGGCTGTAGGGGCACCCAGGGACGGTCCTAGCGGCAGGGGAGGTGTCTACATCTTCCTAGGCAGCCCCAAAGGTCTCGACAAGAAGCCCTCACAGGTGGGTAGCCAACAGAGGCACGTGTACTTGGGGTGTTATTCCATTTACAAGTCTTGGTGTTGAGTCTGTGTTTATGTCGGATTGAACAGGCTTTTGTGTTTTGTTTACTTGTTTGAGGGTATAACCTTTGTTTACTTGTTTGGGGGTATAGCTTTTGTTTACTTGTTTGGTGGTATAGCTTTTGTTTACTTTTTTGGGGATATAGCTTTTGTTTACTTGTTTGGTGGTATAACCTTTGTTTACTTGTTTGGGGGTATAGCTTTTGTTTACTTGTTTGGTGGTATAGCTTTTGTTTACTTTTTTGGGGGATATAGCTTTTGTTTACTTGTTTGGTGGTATAGCTTTTGTTTACTTTTTGGGGATATAGCTTTTGTTTACTTGTTTGGTGGTATAGCTTTTGTTTACTTGTTTGGGGGTATAGCTTTTGCTTACTTGTTTGAGGGTATAGTTTTTGTTTACTTGTTTGGGGTATAGCTTTTGTTTACTTGTTTGAGGGTATAGCTTTTGTTTACGTGTTTGGGGGTATAGCTTTTGTTTACTTGTTTGAGGGTATAGCTTTTGTTTACTTGTTTGAGGGTATAGCTTTTGTTTACTTGTTTGAGGGTATAGCTTTTGTTTACTTGTATGAGGGTATAGCTTTTGTTTACTTGTTTGAGGGTATAGCTTTTGTTTACTTGTTTGAGGGTATAGCTTTTGTTTACTTGTTTGAGGGTATAGCTTTTGTTTACTTGTTTGAGGGTATAGCTTTTGTTTACTTGTTTTGTTTGTCTTTATGTGTGGCTTTCGGTGTCAAATTAATCCCCAGGTATTCTATCTAATTACTGTTTACTTGACGTCCCCAGCAGGTATTTCTGTCTAATTACTGTTTACTTGACGTCCCCAGCAGGTATTTTTGTCTAATAACTGTTTACTTGACGTCCCCAGCATGTATTTCTGTCTAATTACTGTTTACTTGACGTCCCCAGCAGGTATTTTTGTCTAATAACTGTTTACTTGACGTCCCCATCAGGTACTACTGTCGGAGTTGCTGGCGCAGGATAGCGTGAACACCTTCGGGTGGTCTCTGGTGGCGGGCGAGGACCTGGATGGGAACGAGTACCCCGACCTGGTAGTTGGCGCCCACGACACTAACAGCGCCTTCGTCTTCCGCACTAGACCCGTCGTGTAGGTTAACGCTACCATTAAGTAAGTATCTCTCTGACTCACCTAGACCACTTGTGACTCACCTAGACCGTTTATGACTCACCTAGACCGTTTATGGCTCACCTAGGCCGTTTATGACTCACCTATACCGTTTATGACTCACCTGGACCGTTTATGACTCACCTAGACCGTTTATGACTCACCTAGACATGTAATACCTTAACCTAACCTAACCTAACCTAACCCAACCAAACCAAACCCACCTAACCCAACCCAACCTACCCCCACTTAACCTATCATAACCTAACCCAACCAAACCTAACCAAACATAACCTAACCCAACCCAACCAAACCTAACCAAACCTAACCTAACCTAGCGTTCCTCCTGCCACAGATTCAAGTCCAAGAGCGGGATAATGGACTTAGACGTCAGGGGATGTTCGCTTCAAGACTCTACCGAGGTGCCATGTGTGTCTCTCCAGTACTGCCTGAGTTACACTGGTCACCGCGTCCCCAATACCCTACGTAAGTACCTTGACCTTGGTGTGTGATGTTGGTGTTCTGCTAGGGGGGTATTTTTCTGTCTTTATTTCAACTTGTTTCTCTCTCTCTCTCTCTCTCTCTCTCTCTCTCTCTCTCTCTCTCTCTCTCTCTCTTTCTCTCTTTTGTCTATTCTATCTATTTATCTATATCTTTTTCTCCCTCTCTATCTTAAAACTCTCTCTAAATCTCCCTATATAACTTAATCTAATCTAAATTAACTTAAGTTAGATTAGATTGGGGAGATTAGGTTAATTTAAAGTCAATTCTATTCGTAGCTTCCCTGTGTGTGTTAGGTTAGGTTAAATGACGTTAGATTATGTTAATTTGAGTTACATTAAGTTAGTTTATGTTAGGTTAGGTTAACTTTTCGTATCTCCTATCATAAAACTTATCTTTGTACCTGTGTGTGTCAAAGATGGAAGTTAGGTTAGGTTAAGTTAAATGAGGTTAGGTTAGGTTAAATTAAATGAGGTTAGGTTAGGTTAACTTAGAAACTCATATGTGTGTACCTGTGTGTGTCAGAGATGGCGGTGTGGGTGAGGGTGGACACACACTCGGACCTGCCCAGGATGTTCTTCTTACACCGTGAACCAGAGTCTTCCAACAACATCACCATGAACCTAAGGAAGGCTGTCGAGAACTGCACTACTGTGTACACCTATATCTCTGTGAGTACCGTACCTAACCTAACCTAACCTAACCTAAGCCTGTTCTGTGAGGGTTTGAGAGAGTTATGTGTTTTGTGAGTACCCCAGTACAGTATATCCAACATACCCCAGTATAACCAACATACCCCAGTATAACCAACATATTCCAGTATATCCAACATACCCCAGTATAACCAACATATTCCAGTATAGCCAACATACCCCAGTATAACCAACATATTCCAGTATATCCAACATACCCCAGTATAACCAACATACCCCAGTATTACCAACATACCCCAGTATAACCAACATAACCCCAGTATAATCAACATACCCCAGTATATCCAACATACCCCAGTATAACCAACATATTCCAGTATATCCAACATACCCCAGTATAACCAACATATTCCAGTATATCCAACATACCCCAGTATAACCAACATACCCCAGTATTACCAACATACCCCAGTATAACCAACATAACCCCAGTATAACCAACATATT
>NW_024720223.1:0-6036 GCF_018991925.1 Homarus americanus
CTAGTGTTGTATGCTGTGGTGGAGTGCTAGGTAGTGGTATTACTAGTCTTGTATGTGGTGGTGGTGTACTGTGTGGTGGTGTTACAGTGTTGTATGTGGTGGTGGTGCTGTGGTAGTGTTACTAGTGTTGTTATGTGGTGGTTGTGTACTGTGGCGGTGGTGTTACTAGTGTTGGCATGTGGTGGTGATGTACTGTGTGGTAGTGTTACTAGTGTTGTATGTGATGGTGGTGTACTGTGTGGTGGAGTTACTAGTGTTGTATGTGGTGGGGGTGTACTGTGTGGTGATTTTACTAGTGTTGTATGTGATGGTGGTGTACTGTGTGGTGGTGTTACTAGTGTCGTATGTGGTGGTGGTATACTGTGTGGTGGTGTTACTAGTGTTGTATGCGATGGTGGTGTGTAGTGTGGTGGTGTTACTAGTATTGTATGTGATGGTGGTGTGCTGTGTGGTGGTGTTGCTAGTGTTGTATGTGATTGTGGTGTGCTGTGTCGTGGTGTTACTAGTGTTGTAAGTGATGGTGGAGTGCTGTGTGGTGGTGTTACTAGTGTTGAATGTGACGGTGGTGAACTGTGTAGTGGTGTTATTAGTGTTGTATGTGATGGTTGTGTGCTGTGTGGTGGTGTGCTTTGTGGTTGTGTTACTAGTGTTGTATGTGATGGTGGTGTACTGTGTGGTTGTATTGCTAGTGTTGTAGGTGGTGGTGGTGTTTTGTGTGGTGGTGTTACTAGTGTTGTATGTGATGGTGGTGTACTGTGTGGTGGTGTTACTAGTGTTGTATGTGATGGTGGTGTGCTGTGTTGTGGTGGACTGTGTGGTGGTGTTAATAGTGTTGTATGTGATAGTGGTGTACTGCGTGGTTGTGTTATTGGTGTTGTATGTGATGGTGGTGTGCTGTGTGGTGGTGTGCTGTGTGGCTGTATGTGATCAGGTGAACTGGTGGTGTGCTGTCTGTGGTGGTGTTACATTGAGAAATGTCGTGTGGTGTGCTGTGGTGATGTTAATAGTGTTGTATGTGAAGGAGGTGTACTATGTGGTGGTGTTACTAGTGTTGTATGTGATGGTGGTGTGCTGTGTGGTGGTGTTACTAGTGTTGTATGTGATGGTGGACCTGGTGGTATGCTGTGTGGTAGTGTTACTTGTATTGAAAATGATGATGGTGTGCTGTGTGGTAGTGTTATTAGTGTTGTATATGATGGTAGTGTTACTAGTATTGTATGTGATGGTGGTGTACTGTGTGGTGGTGTTACTAGTGTTGTATGTGGTGGTGGTGTACTGTGTGGTAGATTTGCTACTGTTGTATGTGATGGTGGTGTACTATGTGGTGGTGTTACTAGTGTTGTATGTGATGGTGGTGTACTGTGTGGTGGTTTTACTAGTGTTGTATGTGATGGTGGTGTACTGTGTTGTGGGGTTACTAGTGTTGTATGTGACGATGGTGTACTGCGTAGTGATGTTATTAAAGTTGTATGTGATGGTGGTGTACTGTGTAGTGGTGTTATTAGTGTTGTATGTGATGGTAGTGTGCTGTGTTGTGGTGTTACTAGTGTTGTACGTGATGGTGGTGTACTGTGTGGTGGTATTACTAGTGTTGTATGTGGTGGTGGTGTGCTGTGTGGTGGTGTTACTAGTGTTGTATGTGATGGTGGTGTGCTGTGTGGTGGTGTTATAGTGTTGTATGGTGGGTGGAGTGCTGGGTATGATGGTATTAGTGTGGCACCGTTGGTGGTGTACTGTGTGGTGGTTTTACTAGTGTTGTATGTGGTGGTGGGTGCTGGGTAGTGGTGATACTAGTCTTGTGTGTGGTGGTGGTGTACTGTGTGGGTATTACTAGTGTGTGTATGTGTGGTGAAGATTGTACTGTGTGGTAGTGTTACTAGTGTTGTATGTGGTGGTACCTGTGTGGTGATGTTACTAGTGTTGTATATTTTGGTGGTGTACTGGGTGGTCGTATTACTAGTGCTGTATGTGGTGGTGGTGTACTGTGTGGTTGTGTTACTAGTGTTGTATGTGATGGTGGTGTGCTGTGTGGTGGTGTTACTAGTGTTGTATGTGGTGGTGGTGTACTGGGTGGTGGTATTACTAGTGTTGTATGTGGTTGTGGTGTAGTGTGTGGTGGTGTTACTAGTGTTGTATGTGATAGTGGTGTGCTGTGTGGTGGTGTTGCTAGTTTTGTATGTGATGGTGGAGTACTGGGTGGTGGTATTACTAGTGTTGTATGTGGTGGTGGTGTACTGTGTGGTGGTTTTACTGAGTGTTTGTATGTGATGGTGGTGTGCTGTTGGTGTTACTAGTGTTGTATGTGATGGTGTGGTGTACTATGTGAGTGGTGTGCTATTGTTGTATGTGGTGGTGTGCTGTGTGTTGGTATTTACAAGTATTTATATACTGTAGTGGTATACTAGGTAGTGGCCATTACTAGTCTTGTATGTGGTGGTGGTGTACTGTTCGGTGGTGTTACTAGTGTTGTATGTGGTGGTGGTGTACTGTGTGGTAGTGTTACTAGTGTTGTATGTGGTGGTTGTGTACTGTGTGGTGGTGTTACTAGTGTTGTATGTGGTGGTGGTGTACTGTGTGGTAGTGTTACTAGTGTTGTATGTGATGGTGGTGTACTGTGTGGTGGAGTTACTAGTGTTGTATGTGGTGGGGGTGGACTGTGTGGTGGTTTTACTAGTGTTGTATGTGATGGTGGTGTACTGTGTTGTCGGGTTACTAGTGTTGTATGTGATGGTGGTGTACTGCGTAGTGGTGTTATTAATGTTGTATGTGATGGTGGTGTACTGTGTAGTGGTGTTATTAGTGTTGTATGTGATGGTAGTGTGCTGTGTTGTGGTGTTACTAGTGTTGTACGTGATGGTGGTGTACTGTGTGGTGGTATTACTAGTGTTGTATGTGGTGGTGGTGTACTGTGTGGTGGTGTTACTAGTGTTGTATGTGTTGGTGGTGTACTGTGTGGTGGTTTTACTAGTGTTGTATGTGGTGGTGGAGTGCTGGGTAGTGGTATTACTAGTCTTGTGTGTGGTGGTGTTACTAGTATTGAAAATGATGATGGTGTGCTGTGTGGTAGTGTTACTAGTGTTGCATGTGATGGTGGTGTGCTGTGTGGTGGTGTTACTAGTATTGTATGTGATGGTGGTGTACTGTGTGGTGGTGTTACTAGTGTTGTATGTGATGGTGGTGTGCTGTGTGGTGGTGTTACTAGTGTTGTATGTGATGGTGGTGTACTGGGTGGTGGTGTTACTAGTGTTGAATGTGACGGTGGTGTACTGTGTAGTGGTGTTATTAGTGTTGTATGTGATGTTGGTGTGCTGTGTGGTGGTGTTACTAGTGTTGTATGTGATGGCGGTACTGTGTTGTAGTGTTGAATGTGACGGTGGTGTGCTGGTATGGTAAGTGTTGTGTGTTGTATGTGATGGTGGTGCATGTGTGGTGGTGTTACTAGTATTTATGTGTGATGATGTTGTACTGTGTGGTGGTATTACTAGTGTTGTATGTGGTGGTGTACTGTGTGGTGGTGTTACTAGTGTTGTGTCATGATATGGTGGTGTGCTGTGTGGTGTGTGCAGTATGTGTGGTGGTAGTGTACTGGGTGGTGGTGTTACTAGTGTTGTATGTGATGGTGGTGTGTATGTGGTATGTGTGGTGGTGCTGTGTGTGGTGTGTGTGTGGTGTGTATGATAATTATACTGTGTGGGTGGGGTATTACTGGTTTTGTATGTGATGGTGGTGTGCTATGTGGTGGTGTACTGTGTGGTTTGTTTACTATGTGTGTTGGTGTACCGTGTGGTGGTCTTACTAGTGTTGTATGTGATAGTGGTGTACTGTGTGGTGGTGTTATTAGTGTTGTATGTGATGGTGGTGTGCTGTGTGGTGGTTTTACTAGTGTTGTATGTGATGGCGGACTTGGTGGTGTGCTGTGTGGTGGTGTTACAGGTGTTGTATGTGATGGTGGTGTTACTAGTGTTGTATGCGATTGTGGTGTACTGTGTGGTGTTACTAGTGTTGTATGTGATGGTGGTGTACTGTGTAGTGGTGTTACTAGTGTTGCGTGTGACGGTGGTGAACTGTGGGGTGGTGTTACTAGTGTTGTATGTGACGGTGGTGTGTGCTGTGTGGTGTTACTAGTCTTGTATGTGATGGTGGTGTACTGTGTGATGGAGTTACTAGTGTTTTATGTGATGGTGGTCTGTTGTGTGGTGGTGTTACTATTGTTGTATGTGATGGTGGTGTGCTGTGTGGTGGTGTTACTAGTGTTGTATGTGATGGTGGGCCTGGTGGTGTGCTGTGTGGTGGTGTTACTAGTATTGAAAGTAATGATGGTGTGCTGTGTGATGGTGTTACTAGTGTTGTATGTGATAGTGGTGTACTGTGTGGTAGTGTTACTAGTGTTGTATGTGATGGTGGTGTGCTGTGTGGTGGTGTTACTAGTGTTGTAAGTGATGGTGGTATGCTGTGTGGTGGTGTTACTAGTGTCGTATGTGATGGTGGTGTAATGTGTTGTGGTGTTACAAGTGTTGTATGTGACGGTGGTGTACTGTGTAGTAGTGTTAAGTAGTGTTGTATGTGATGGTGGTGTGCTGTGTGGTGGTGTTACTAGTGCTGTATGTGGTGGTGGTGTTTTGTGTGGTGGTGTTACTAGTGTTGTTTGTGATGGTGGTGTACTGTGTGGTGGTGTTACTAGTGTTGTATGTGATGGTGGTGTGCTGTGTTGTGGTGTACTGTGTGGTGGTGTTAATAGTGTTGTATGTGATAGTGGTGTACTGCGTGGTGGTGTTATTGGTGTTGTATGTGATGGTGGTGTGCTGTGTGGTGGTGTTGCTAGTGTTTTATGTGTTGGTGGACCTGGTGGTGTGCTGTTATTATTGGTGTTACACTAATTATTTATACATGTGATGAGTATAAATTATTTGTGGTGGATATTTACTAGTGTTGTATGTGATGAGTGTACTGTATATGTTACTATTAACTTGTATGTGATGAATTTTTCTTGCTGTGTGATAAATTACTAGTGTTGTATATGATGACTCTCTTGTGTGGTGGTGTTACTATTATTTATGTGATGGTGGTGTGCCTGTGGTGAATTGTGGCTAGTGTGTATGTGTGATGTGTGTGGCTAGTGTATGATGTGGGACTGGTGGTGTTACTGTATATGATGGTGTGCTGTGTGATGGTGTTACTAGTGTTGCTCGTCCAGGTGGTGTGCTGTGTGGGTATTTTACTATTCTTGCTTATGGTAAATAATAATAATAATAATAATTAACGGTTTATTGAAGAAGCAGCGTAGAAGGCTGAAAATATACAGTTACATATTTGGGGAATGGGTTACGAATTACAAATAATATACAAGTAACATAAGTGACACAAATAAGACATCTAATAACTAGATGTGGAAAAGCTCAAACTACAGTTCATTTCAACATAGTGACAGTGTAAGGAGCAGTGTTTACTGGGAGTGAATACACTGATTTATTACAAGTTATTGATAATTTTTACAATGGTTGGGACTGGGCTGTTCTTATAGAGATCAGTGGTGTACTGTGTGATGGTGTTACTAGTGTTGCATGTGATGGTGGTCTGTTGTTTGGTGGTGTTACTATTGTTGTATGTGATGGTGGTGTGCTGTGTGGTGGTGTTACTAGTGTTGTATGTGATGGTGGTGTGCTGTGTTGTGGTGTACTGTGTGGTGGTGTTAATAGTGTTGTATGTGATGGAGGTGTACTATGTGGTGGTGTTACTAGTGTTGTATGTGATGGTGGTGTGCTGTGTGGTGGTGTTACTAGTGTTGTATGTGATGGTGGACCTGGTGGTATGCTGTGTGGTGGTGTTACTTGTATTGAAAATGATGATGGTGTGCTGTGTGGTAGTGTTATTAGTGTTGTATATGATGGTAGTGTTACTAGTATTGTATGTGATGGTGGTGTACTGTGTGGTGGTGTTACTAGTGTTGTATGTGATGGTGGTGTGCTGTGTGGTGGTGTTACTAGTGTTGTATGTGATGGTGGTGTGCTGTGTGGTGGTGTTACTAGTGTTGTATGT
>NW_024720224.1:0-10000 GCF_018991925.1 Homarus americanus
TTTGTGGTATTTCCATACTGTTCCCTTGGCTTATTCAAAATGGAATCAATCACTCCTAACAAATCATCATAAAATATGTTTTCATCTTTAATTCCAAGCTTTTTGTACTCTTTATACCACTCGCCGACTTTTGCTACAAATTCACTATGTTGGCCTACTGTTATTGTATACCTTTTCCTATTGTTAACATAAAAATTTGTGTTCAAATGAAGCTTCACCTTAATTGCAGAGTGATCACTCAAAAGCGTATCCACAATATCCAAATTTGCTTGAACATCTAACATATTAAAAAGTATTGCATAATCAAGTCTACCCCCTTTAACATGTGTCGGCTCACCAGCTCCAAGGACCCTAGCATCTTCTATAGAGTCTCAGATATTTTTCAGAACCATTCCATTGTGATTTTGAGAACCTCTACTGCCAAGATTGATGTGCCTAGCGTTCAAATCACCAATTAGTAAACAATCATCAGCAAAAATAATGTCCGGCAGATCATCAATGAATCCGCATGCACATAAGCATTAATAGTGAACAGTGTAGCATCTTGAAGCGTAATACTAACACACAAATACTCGGTACCGTTTATTTTTTGAGCGGAATGAAGTGATGCTGGAATGTCATCTTTGATATAAGTCGTCACACCTCTACAATTTAGTCAGATCAGCTGGTAATTCAAAACTTTGATAACCTCTTAGTTGCAATGATATTCCATTTGTCTCAACCTCTTGCAAAGCTATGACATCAATACTACTAGAATGAGCATATGTATGAAGATCCGTTAGCCTTTTTTTTCAAACTATTAACATTCCATTATGATACATTAGAATAAATTTCCCCCCTCATATTCTTCACCGAAATAAGAACATTCTTTTTGACGTCGTTCCTTGTATTTTCCATTTATAACAAAACAGAGTCAAGAATGTTCGTCAGGTCACCAAGCATTTCCTTGTTTACAACATTCTCTTTAGAAACCGAACCAACTCTATTTCCTAACTCACTATGATTACTATTTTGCTCTAGATTGCTATCCACAATATTTGATTCCATCTCTACTAATGTTTCTTTTTCTTTTGAACTATCTTTATTAACAAGAGCAACATCACTATATGGCACAAGATTCACCAAGCATTTCTTGATATCCAATACTGCTTGTTTGAGCTCACCAATCTCCTTACAGAGTTCTACTAGAATGTTAGGGGCTGTAAGGTTATTGTCCCCGTTACCTATGTCCTTCTGTGCTGCTGCATTTCGTGTTTCCATACGCTTTTCCCACACATTTACAGCACTTGGTGTCCCTGCAACATCGCTCCTTACAGCATCACCTTTATCCTCTTCATTAGTGGACTGAGCTCGTGATTGCAATTGCTGAACTTTCGGTTTTTTAGGACACACCCACGAGCTGGCATTGTGAACCCCCCCCCCGCAATTACAGCATTTTGGTGTAATTTTCTTCTTTGCCTTAATTTTATCTCCACATACCTTAGATTCAAGCATTTTTCCACAGAATCTACACCGAAAATCATTATGGCATTTCCACGCCATATGCCCCCACTTGTAACACTTATAACATATTACTGGAGATTCGTTGTAGACAGCAACCCGTTTATATCCCACACATCTCACAAAGACCTTCTCTGGCGCTGGAACCTTTGATTAGCGCAATTAGCTGTAGCATAGGTACTAGTTCTCCATCAATTTTAATTACACGTCTCTTGGCCCCAAAAAATCTATCGTCAGCCAACACATCCACGGGGTCGAGGTAAACAGGATACTCAAAAAGAATGATCTTCATACATTTCCCAATGGACTCCACAGGCTTTTCCATCACTACATTCTCAAATCCTTCTGTAGTTAAATATCTAACTGCTGCCTCATCCTTCATAGTTATATAAGGAATATGTTTACCTTCTTTAAAGAGCACTTGATGGCACTTAGCGAGTCTAACTGACCACTTTACCTCATCATGAAAATCCAGGCCATTATTCTTGGGGGAAGTAAAGACGTGGCCTCCTTGATGAGTTGCTGCAGTCTACAGCATCAATGGGGTTTAAACTCGTACTGATCATGGTTGAAGAATGACTCACACCATCAATTTTCTTTCTCTTATCCAGCAAGAGGGAAATATTATCTTCACTACTTGTACCTTCTCTATTCCTCCTTTTATTCTTCTTTTCGTATTAACAACTTTAAACGGCTCTTGTTCTTCACATTCACTGCTGCTGGACAGCTCCAAATCCGACAACAGTCCTCCTGCAGTACCCTCGGCTACATTGCTGTGTCTTCTGTATCCACCACCCAATTCAGTCATTTAATAAGCGACCTGCTCGCTGAAGCTCTTCCGTCAGCCATAACAGTTCGTGTCCAACCAGGGAGGTGTAGGAGAGCGACCTCACTACACTAGTACAGCTTCACTACACTAGTACATCTTCTCTACACTAGTACATCGTCACTACACTAGTACATCTTCACTACACTAGTACATCTTCACCACTACATTTGCTCTTTGCACACTGTTCTTATACACTGGTATCTTCACTACACTAGTACATCTTCACTGCACTAATTTACATCTTTACACACTAGTACATCTTCCTACACTAGTACATCTTCTTTCTACAACAAGCCATTTCACTACACTATTTCATGTTCACTAAACTAGTACATCTTCACTGCACTAACACAACACTAGTACATCTTCACTACATTAGTACATCTTCACTACACTATTTCATGTTCACTACAACACTAGTACATCTTCACTACACTAGTACATGTTCACTACACTAGTACATGTTCACTACAACACTAGTACATCTTCACTACACTCGTACATCTTCACTACAACACTAGTACATCTTCACTACACTAGTACATGTTCACTACACTAGTATATCTTCACTACAACACTAGTACATCTTCACTACAACACTAGTACATGTTCACTACACTAGTACATCTTCACTGCACTAGTACATGTTCAATACACTAGTACATCTTCACTACACTCGTACATCTTCACTACACTAGTACATCTTCACTACACTAGTACTTCATGTCCTCAATATTAATTCAAATATTGTAAAATTCCAACCATATTAGTTTAAAACTGAACCAAGTCCGGAATTTTGAAATTGACCTCACCAGACATTACAAAGAAACCAACCATCACCATCATGCGCTTTGCAATTGTTGAAGGTAAGGGTCAAGATGCCTTATTGGTGTTCATACCCAATAATCACCTGGAGTGGCTTAACCCCAGGGTGATCCTTGAATACGACCCCACCATGGACGCTGAGGAGTACCCACCTAAGGCTGTGATTTGGGTCCCTGATCAGTTCATCATCTCTGTTAATTTGGAGATGGTGTCCTCCAGACCACAGACCATAACCCACATGCTACCACCAGCTACACCCTGCCGGGAACCTCACAGGCGCCACGAGGACCACAGGCATGAGGACCACAAGCGCCACGAGGAGCAACAGTTCCACAGGCGCCACGAGGAGCAACAGTTCCACAGGCGCCACGAGGAGCAGCGGTTCCACAAGCGCCGTGACGAGCGGTTCTATGAAGAGCGGCGGTTCCGCGAAGTGCCGCGATTCCAAGGCCTCTGTCACAACTGCTCAGAGCTACGATGCCGCAGTCGTCAGGCACCGCGGTTCCACGACCATTACTGATACAATTGCTGCTCAGTCGCGTCAACCCAAATATAATAAATTGTAAAACATTAATAAAATTTTGTTTTTGTTTAATTGTTTTCTTTGTTCTTTATTACATTTTATGGAACAAGTACTGATTTATTTGATTATATTCACACGAATATTATTTTTTAAATTGTTTTACTTGAACAAAACAAATTCCAATTAGAGTACAATGATGACTGTGGTGTAGTGAAGAATAATGATAGCATTCCACACGTCTTGGTGGAAACTCTTCAGGTGATCCAAAAATATAAAAGGTTTAAAATATCATAAAATAGAGTATTTTTAATTTCTTAATGCAAATAAAATCTAAATAAAAGATAAAATTAAACAATAAAAAAGGAATTTAAAAGCCAATTTATGTAACTTAGAGAACGCTTCTCTCTCACCTTCTCTCTAACCTCTCTCTCACCTCTCTAACCTTCTCTCTCTCTCTCACCTTGTCTCTCACCTTCCCTCTCTGTTAACTATTTTTTTGCACTAAATGGAGAATATTAAATATTTTTTCATTTTCAAACATTTATGATTTTTTCTTTTCTTTTCTTGTGAAAACAAATAGACTCTTTCAACTTATTTTGTGCTGCAATGTCAGGTCTGTGATACTGTGTTTTGTACACTCATACTTATTGGAGAATTTTAATTGCTTATGGAGGAGTATACAACGTCAGGCATGTCATTTATGAAACAAACAACAACAGGCCCAATACACTGCTTGGGGTCATGTAGAAAATCTTCTATCCACGCTAGGACATTTCCCCGAATTACGTACCCTTCCAGTTTGATTGTTAGCCTTTCGTGGGGTACACTGTCAAAAGCCTTGGCAAAATCTATGTAAATATTGTCTATATTACCAGCCTGTTCCAGAATATGGGTCCAAATATCCAATACCTTGAGCAATTGAGTTAAGCAGGAGCGCCCCTGCATAAAACCGTGATGGCAATCCTTTACAAGGTTGTTTCGTATTAGATGTTCCATCGCAGCATCTCTGATAATACTCTCAAGTACTTTACATACAGTAGTACCCCGATTTACGCGGTTAATTGAACCCACGGGGTACCGCGTAAAGTGAACAACAGAACATATGGGATTAATTCCAATAGAGATTGGCCCGACCCCCAAACTCCACTTTTTCCGACACAATACCTATGTTGTATTAAAAATAACATCTTAATTTTATGATGGTATGCACACACAATTAATATTTAAGAGAAATACAGTCGTCAGGTTAATGTCCATTCAAATAATGGACTCAAATCTACCCTCCCCCTCCCTCTTCCCAGCTCACTAGCTCCTACCTCTCTGAGAAATGTTTGGGTGAAAACACTAGATTTTAACGTTTGGTAATAAATAATACCTCAGACTAAAGTTAGGATAATATAATTGACATTTCTGGATTCCTTGCAGGTCAGGGAATATTTTGAATGTAAACTTCATATATTTTGCACAAAAGATAAAATATTTGCTTTGTGTAAACCAAATTATTACATTAGCTCTAAAATTTGTATGTCTAATTTAAGAATTCCAACAATGTAAATTATATTCTGGCTGGGTAATTTGTATGAATTTTATGAGCTAAATAAAAAAAAAAATATACTTCACCACGTATATGAGTAGATGCACTGCGGAAAGTGAAAGTCCGGTTCTGGCGAGGTACCGCGTAAATGAGAAATCGCGGAAAGTGAAACCGTGTAAAGCGGGGCAATACTGTAGTTATAATCAGGAATTTATAAATACAAATACATATTATATCCTTATAGACCATAATTAAGAGGAATAGGATATCATTATTCACACCTCCTTGAATATTATTAACTCTGGATATAGTAAAGCATAGACAGTGACTGAGATCACCACATTCCAAAATATCCAAATCCTTTTCAGAGCTAAATCTTCCTTTAATCTGAGTTAGTTCACCCATGATGCTGTCTGTGTTTAACAAGCCCCAAACATTGACTGTCACATGATTCGCTTCTTGCCACCTTGTTGATGCTGTGACGTTGATAACCTGGTGTTTGGCCGCCACAGTGGAGAGGACCCTGGGTGGTGGATGCTAAGGTCATCTCATCTAAGATCACCTGACCCCAAAAGTCTGTCTTCACCCTCGTATTGCCGGTAAACTGGAGGCTGGTAGTACGATGGTGATCTAACCTTTCCTTAATTGCCTGAGTCCTGTGGTGTATCCCTGCCTCATGTAACCTCCTTCTCACAGTTCCTGCAGAAACGTCAACTTGAAGCTGTTTTTAATGGTGACTGTTATGGGAGGCTGTGTCGCCATGAGTCTTTCATCGTCCGCTGGGGTAGTCTTTCTCGGTCCACCAGACTTAGGTTGGGTTAGGAGGATTACACTTCCCTCCCTCCCTGCCACCTTCTCTCCCTCTCCTTCCTTCTCCCTCCCCACCACCTCCTCCCTCTCCTCCACCACCACCTCCTCCTCCTTCTCCCTCCCCACCACCCCATTATAAACCTTGATGACAGCTCTTGTTATCATTTATAAACAAATATTCACTAAAACAACCAATAGGAAACAACCTTATCACTCAGTTCCCGAGAGTGCCACAGTGCCACGTGAGAGTGCCAAGGTGCCACATGAGTTAGGAACGTTTGGTAGGGAGTAACACTACACCTGGAGGCAAAGACATTAAATAATCATCATACATAGAAAATCTAAAATGAAATACAGTTCAGTAAAAGTAATCAATAATGAATAAAGTGTTACTGTGCACTCACCTTTAATGTAGTCAGCTGAATGCACACGGGGCCTCAATAATTTGTTAATTAAACATGGAGACTACATTAATTGGGTGAAGCAGAGCAGGAGACAGGGCTGGGTGGGTAATCAATGCTGCTTTCTTCAGATAGGTTAATGTACTTGTTGGTTGAAGGTATTGGATCATCTTGAGGGAGTGAAGAGGCAGCAGTGGGGGACTTCTTAAAGTATTTGTCCAATTTAGACTGCACATTTTGCCTTTTCTTTGCATTGTAAATCTCCCTGTAGCAAGCAAGTGCATCTTGGGTCAATCTGTCAACTTTAGCAAAACGCTAAACATTTTGATCCATTTCTTCAAAAATTTTCATCCCCCATATTAATAGTAACAAATGCCTCTGTCATTTGTTTCACTGAATCCTTTTTTGGGAGTGCAGATTCTTCTTCTACATTTGACTCTCTTCTTCCTCTGCAATTTTCTGTGCCTCCAGTTCAATAAGATCCTCGTTACTTAGCTCTTCTGCTACACTACAATTTCGGGGGTGCTGGTGGTAGAGTGGTACCGCTCTTGCCTTCGCAAGCGAGATGTCACGGGTTCGATTCCCGGGCCGGTGGAAGTTGTTTGGACATACTTCCTAGCCCCCATTAGTCCCTGTTCACCTAGCAGCACAGTAGGTACCTGCTGTAAATCGAAAGTTGCGAATTCGTATTCAGGGACAAGTTGTTGGAGCTTCCAATAACTTGATGACATAAAATCATTGACTCTCCAGGCGTCTATGCCCTTGACTCTTCAGGCTTCTACGCCCTTAACTCATGAGACATAAAGGGCAAGCATGAACTTAGCATGCTTCCCTGTTGGGCACTGTAAACGCTTCTGCGCTTCACCTTGCACAAGGCTGTAGGGGAGTGCCCAATAAATAATAGCAAAAAAAAATTATAAATTTCTAACTTAAGCTGTTTACCCAACTCCACCATCTTGTTACTAATCTCAGAAATTACTTCATCGTCATTAAATCCTTTGAAACTGTTCACATATCTTTTCAGGACTTCTTCCATATTCCATTCATGCACTGACCTGTAACCTCATCCCATGCTGTTCTTTATACATTTCAAAATGTTGTAGTCCTTCCAAAACTCTCTGAGCGGTTTCTCACCTTCAGTAGCAGCAACAGCCTGAGGGAAGGTCGTACGTAAATAATACGCTTTAAAAGCAGCAATAGCACTTTGATCCATGGGTTGGTTGACAGAAGTGTTAGGTGGAAGGTAGACTACCTTAACATCAGGGTGCAGGGTGTCCCGGAGCATTATCTAAAATTTATAAAATCTTGAACGCAACCCCTTGTTGCAGACAATACTCCTTGGCTCGTGGAATGAAATAACTCAGGAACCAATCCTCAAACAGTACTGGGGTCATCCAGGTCTTCTTATTCCTGCGATAAAACACTGGCAGTGTGTGCTTGCTGACATGTTTAAAAGCTCTGGGGTTTTCTGAATGATAGATCATGAAGGGTTTTACCTTGAAACCAGCTACATTCCCCCCCAACAGAAGTGTAATTCGGTCCTTGAATGCCTTGAATCCTGGCATGGATTTCGCCTCTTTGTGGATGTATGTCCGTTCTGGCATGCGCTTCCAGAATAATCCAGTTTCATCCACATTAAATATTTGCTCAGGCAAATAATTTCCCTCCACGATGACACGATCTAGCTCCTCCTTAACAGCTTCGGCAGCACCCACATCAGCATTTGCTGCCTCTCCAAGACAACCTTGTCTTTTATTAGTTATTAAAGTTCCCTTTATAGGTGCTGATCCTTTCACTACTTCACAAATTCGTTCTTTGTCCTTCAAAATGTTGATATGGTTGAGTGAGAGAAGCCAAGGTCGCGTGAAATGGTTGATACCGTTTTTCCATTTTCATATTGTATTATTATTTTCATTTTCATCTCAAAAGTAATTGACAGTTTCCTCTTCTTCTTAGCACCACCAGAACTCTCACTTTACACTTGCCAGTCATTTTAAAGGGAATTACAGTGAACCCTCACTTTACGCGGTCAATTGAACCCACAGAGGCCCGCGTAAAGCGAGAAACGCGTTAAGTGAACAACATAACATATGGGATTAAATGAAATAGAGACCGGCTGACCCCCAAACTCCACTTTTTCCGACACAATACCTATGTTCTAGTAAAAATAACATCTTAATTTTATGATGGTACATGCACACAATTAATACTTAAGAGAAATAGAGAAATACAGTCGCAAAGTTAATGTTCATTCAAATAATGGACTCAACTCCCTCCCCCTCTTCTCACACTCCTGGCTCTTCCCTCTCTGAAAAATGTTTGGGGGAAAACCACTAGATTTTAAGGTATAGTAATAAATAATACCTCAAACTAAAGTTAGGATAATATATTTTGCACAAAAGATAACATATTTACTCAGAGTAAACAAAATACTTAAAGTAGATCTAAAATTTGTATGTCTAATGCAAAATCTATGATGTTTATATTCAAAATGATCATCAAATTGCAAGAATTCCAGCAATGTAAATTATATTCTGGCCGGGTAATTTGTATGAATTTTATGAGCTAAAACAAATATCTTCAGTTAATAAAAAAAAATATTCTTCACGACACTATCTGTCAATCAAAGTACCCCACCTTGCCTCCTTCCCTCTTCCAACCTCGCCAGATCGTCGGTCGGTCCCTCCCTCCCCCCACCAACCTTCCCTACCAGAGAAATGTGTGGGAGAAACCAGAATTTTTACCTTTTTAGTAATAAATAATACCTCAGACTAAAGTTAGGATAATATAATTGACATTGCTGGATTCCTTGTAAGACCAGGAATATTTTTTAATGTAAATGTCATATATTTTGCACAAAAGATAACATATTTACTCAGAGTAAACAAAATAATTAAAGTAGATCTAAAATTTGTATGTCTAATGCAAAATCTATGATGTTTATATTCAAAATGATCATCAAATTGTAAGAATTCCAGCAATGTAAATTATATTCTGGCCCGGTAATTTGTATGAATTTTATGAGCTAAAACAAATATCTTCAAAAAATAAACAAAATATACTTACCGAAATACTATCTGTCAATCAAAATACCCCACCTCCCCCCCTCTTCCCACCTGCTCCCTGGGTCCCTCCCTACCCCTCACCCCCACCTTCCCTCCCTACCAGAGAAATGATTGGGTTATAACAGTATATTTACATTTTTAGTAATAAATAATACCTCAGACTAAACTTAGGATAATATAATTGACATTGCTGGATTCCTTGCAAGACCAGAAATATTTTGAATATACACTTCATATATTTTGCACAAAAGATAACATATTTGCTCTGAGTAAACAGAATACTTGCATTAGATCTAAAATTTGTATGTCTAATGCAAAATCTATGATGCTTATATTCAAAATGATCATCAAATTGTAAGAATTCCAGCAATGTAAATTATATTCTGGCCTGATAATTTGTATGAATTTTATGAGCTAAATAAAAAAATTATACTTCACCCGCGTATATGAGTAGATGCACAGCGTAAAGTGGGAATTCTGGTTCTGGCAGGGTACCGCGTAAATGTAGAAATG
>NW_024720224.1:12500-18897 GCF_018991925.1 Homarus americanus
GGAGACAAAGATACTGCAGCTGATCAATGACCCTAGACATATCTTCCTCATTCTTACATTGGATCAGAATGTCATCGGCATAAATGATTACTTGGGACTCGCCCTGGAATTTGTAACTTACTATTCTGTTCATAAGAATATTAAAAAGCATAGGGCTAAGAACGCCACCTTGTGGGGTACCCAACCCTAGACTTTTTTCTTCCGATTCATGACCTTGAAACCAGACACTCGCTTTTCTGTTAGTTAAGTAATCTGTAATCCACATCAATAATTTCCCTTTTATACCTTTACTTACAAGACTTTCTAAGATCACTTCCTTATTTGCCTTATCAAAGGCACTTTTAAGGTCTACAAACAGTCTACAGTTGACATTAGCATTACTAAGACATTTAATCACACAATCTGTAGTGCTTTTACCCTTTAAAAATCCAAACAAATTACTAGACAAGAAACCATCAATTTTATGCGATAATCTATTTAATACCATTCGCTCCATCATTTTAGATAGACAAGATGTTAAGGATATGGGTCTATAATCACTATCACCCTTAGGCACAGGAACAATGAGTGCCATTTTCCATTTCACTGGCAGTCTTCCATTTTCATATGACAAATTAAAGAGATCTAGAATTGGGTTGTCCTCCATACTTATAAGATAATTGATAACATCATAAGTTAGACCATCCCTGCCAGGAGCACTAGACTTCCCTTTCTTTACAGCATTCAGAATTTCATCCTTAATAAAAGGAACACAGGTTTCCTCACTTACAGTACTTTGGATATTCACCAACCTTCGCCTCATAGATCTTGAATTCCTCAAGCAAATCTGAACATTACTTGGGAGACACTCATAATTAGATGCATACGCCCACTTATTCATTAGTTCATTAGCTTTGGCGTTTGGATTGGGATGAACATTAATTTCTTCTTGACTCCTCTTTCCCTATTCACACCATCCCAAACCTGTTTCAAAGATTTTGATTGAGCAATTTCTCTCAAGAAACCACTCCAATACATACTTCTGGCTTTCTGATTTAACTCTGTTGTACACTCTGCCACTTCAATCGGAGTTTCCCGGTTTTTTTCATTGCTAAGAACTTTACTCCACTTACTATGACATTTCCTCAGTAACTTATTCCACCCCTTTACATGTTATCATTATAATACCTAGGCTTAGGTTTTTTGGTATTTCCACACTGTTTCCTTGGCTTATTCAAAATGGAATCAATCACTCCTAACAAATCATCATACAATATGTTTTCATCTTTAATTCCAAGCTTTTTGTACTCTTTATACCACTCGCCGACTTTTGCTACAAATTCACTATGTTCACCTACTGCTATTGTATACCTTTTTCTATTGTTAACATAATTTTTTTTCAAATGAAGCTTCACTTTAATTGCAAAGTGATCACTCAAAAGCGTATCCACAATTTCCAAATTTGCATGCACATCTAACGTATCAAAAAGTATTGCATAATCAAGTCTACCCCCTTTAACATGTGTCGGCTCACCAGCTCCAAGGGCCCTAGCATCTTCTATAGAGTCTAAGATATTTTTCAGAACCATTCCATTGTGATTTTGAGAACCTCTACTGCCATGACTGTTGTGCCTAGCGTTCAAATCACCAATTAGTAATCAATCATTAGCAAAAATAATGTCCGGCAGATCATCAACTGTCAATGAATCAGCATGCACATAAGCGATAATAATGAACAGTGTAGCGTCTTGAAGCGTAATACTAACACACAAATACTCGGTACCGTTATTTTTAGAGCGGAATGAAATGACGCTGGAATATCATCTTTGATATAAGTCATCAAACCTCTACAATTTATAGTCAAATCAGCTGGTAATTCAAAACTTTGATAACCTCTTAGTTGCAAAGATATTCCGTTTGTCCCAACCTCTTGCAAAGCTATGGCATCATTACTACTAGAATGAACATATGCATGAAGATCAGTTAACCTTTTTTTCAAACTATTAACATTCCAGGAAATTAAGCTGACATTATGATCCATTAGAATAAATTTTCTCCCTCATATTCTTCACCGAAATAGGAACATTCTTTTTGACGTCGTCCCTTGGATTTTCCATAAATTCCAAAACAGAGTCAGGAATGTTCGTCAGGTCAACAAGCATTTCCTTGTTTATTACAGTCTCTTTAGAAATCGAACCAACTCTATTTCCTGACTGACTATGATTACTATTTTGCTCTAGATTGCTATCCAAAATATTTGATTCCATCTCTACTAATGTTTCATTTTCTTTTGAACTATCTTTATTAACAAGAGCAACATCACTATATGGCACAAGATTCACCAAGCATTTCTTGATATCCAATAATGATTGTTTGAGCTCATCAATCTCCTTATGGAGTTCTACTAGAATGTTAGGGGCTATAAGGTTATTGCCCCCGTTACCTATGTCCTTCTGTGGTGCTGCATTACGTATTTCCATACGCTTTTCCCACACATTTACAGCACTTGGTGTCCCTGCAACATCGCTCCTTACAGCGTCACCTTTATCCTCTTGCTTAATGGACTGAGCTCGTGATTGCAATTGCTGAACTTTCGGTTTTTTAGGACACACCCACGAGCTGGCATTGTGAGCCCCCCCACAATTACAGCATTTTGGTGTAATTTTCTCCTTTGCCTTAATTTTATCTCCACATACCTTAGATTCATGCATTTTTCCACAGAATCTAGACCGAAAATCATTATGGCATTTCCACGCCATATGCCCCCACTTGTAACACTTATAACACATTACTGGAGATTCGTTGTAGACAGCAACCCGTTTATATCCCACACATCTCACAAAGACCTTCTCTGGCGCTGGACCTTTGATTAGCGCAATTAGCTGCGGCATAGGTACTAGTTCTCCATCAATTTTAATTACACGTCTCTTGGCCCAAAAAAATCTATCGTCAGCCAACACATCCACGGGGTCGAGGTAAACAGGATAATCAAAAAGAATGATCTTCATACATTTTCCAATGGACTCCACAGGCTTTTCCATCACTACATTCTCAAATCCTTCTGTAGTTAAATATCTAACTGCTGCCTCATCCTTCACAGTAATATAAGGAATATGTTTACCTTCTTTAAAGAGCACTTGATGGCACTTAGCGAGTCTAACTGACCACTTTACCTCATCATGAAAATCCAGGCCATTATTCTTGGGGAAGTAAAGACGTGGCCTCCTTGATGAGTTGCTGCCGTCTACAGCATCAATGGGGTTTACACTCGTTGTACTGATCATGGTTGAAGAATGACTCACACCATCAATTTTCTTTCTCTTATCCACCAAAAGGGAAATATTATCTTCACTACTTGTACCTTCTCTATTCCTCCTGTTATTCTTCTTTTCGTATTAACAACTTTAAACGGCTCTTGCTCTTCACATTCACTGCTGCTGGACAGCTCCAAATCCAACAACAGTCCTCCTGCAGTACCCTGGGTTACATTGCTGTGTCTGCTGTATCCACCACCCAATTCAGTCATTTAATAAGCGACCTGCTCATTGAAGCTCTTCCGTCAGCCATTACAGTTGGTGTCCAACCAAGGAGGTGTAGGAGAGCGACCTCACTACACTAGTACAGCTTCACTACACTAGTACATCTTCACTACACTAGTACATCTTCACTACGCTAGTACATCTTCATTACACTAGTACATGTTCACTACACTAGTACATGTTCACTACAACAATAGTACATCTTCACTACACTATTACATGTTCACTACAACACTAGTACATCTTCACTACACTAGTACATCTTCACGACAACACTAGTACATCTTCACTACACTAGTACATCTTCACTACAACAATAGTACATCTTCACTACACTAGTACATCTTCACTACAACAATAGTACATCTTCACTACACTAGTACATCTTCACTACAACACTAGTACATCTTCACTACACTAGTACATCTTCACTACACTAGTACATCTTCACTACAACACTAGTACATCTTCACTACAACACTAGTACATGTTCACTACACTAGTACATCTTCACTGCACTAGTACATGTTCACTACACTAGTACATCTTCACTACACTCGTCCATCTTCACTACACTAGTACATCTTCACTACACTAGTACTTCATGTCCACAATATTAATTCAAATATTGTAAAATTCCAACCATATTAGTTTAAAACTGAACCAAGTCCGGAATTTTGAAATTGACCTCACCAGACATTACAAAGAAACCAACCATCACCATCATGCGCTTTGCAATTGTTGAAGGTAAGGGTCAAGATGCCTTATTGGTGTTCATACCCAATAATCACCTGGAGTGGCTTAACCCCAGGGTGATCCTTGAATACGACCCCACCATGGACGCTGAGGAGTACCCACCTAAGGCTGTGATTTGGGTCCCTGATTAGTTCATCATCTCTGTTAATTTGGAGATGGTGTCCTCCAGACCACAGACCATAACCCACATGCTACCACCAGCTATACCCTGCCGGGAACCTCACAGGCGCCACGAGGACCACAGGCATGAGGACCACAGCCGCCACGAGGAGCAACAGTTCCACAGGCGCCACGAGGAGCATCAGTTCCACAGGCGCCACGAGGAGCAGCGGTTCCACAAGCGCCGTGACGAGCGGTTCTATGAAGAGCGGTGGTTCCGCGAAGAGCCGCGATTCCAAGGCCTCTGTCACAACTGCTCAGAGCTACGATGCCGCAGTCGTCAGGCACCGCGGTTCCACGACCATTACTGATACAATTGCTGATCAGTCGCGTCAACCCAAATATAATAAATTGTAAAACATTAATAAAATTTTGTTTTTGTTTAATTGTTTTCTTTGTTCTTTATTACATTTTATGGAACAAGTACTCATTTATTTGATTATATTCACACGAATATTATTTTTTTAAATTGTTTTACTTGAAAAAAACAACTTCCAATTAGAGTACAATGATGACTGTGGTGTAGTGAAGAATAATGATAGCATTCCACACGTCTTGGTGGAAACTCTTCAGGTGATCCAAAATTATAAAAGGTTTAAAATATCATAAAATAGAGTATTTTTAATTTCTTAATGCAAATAAAATCTAAATAAAAGATAAAATTAAACAATAAAAACGGAATTTAAAAGCCAATTTATGTAACTTAGAGAACGCTTCTCTCTCACCTTCTCTCTAACCTCTCTCTCACCTCTCTAACCTTCTCTCTCTCTCTCACCTTGTCTCTCACCTTCCCTCTCTGTTAACTATTTTTTTGCACTAAATGGAGAAAATTAAATATTTTTTCATATTCAAACATTTATGATTTTTTCTTTTCTTTTCTTGTGAAAACAAATAGACTCTTTCAACTTATTTTGTGCTGCAATGTCAGGTCTGTGATACTGTGTTTTGTACACTCATACTTATTGGATAATTTTAATTGCTTATGGAGGAGTGTACAACGTCAGGCATGTCATTTATGAAACAAACAACAACAGGCCCAATACACTGCTTGGGGTCATGTAGAAAATCTTCTATCCACGCTAGGACATTTCCCCGAATTCCGTACCCTTCCAGTTTGATTGTTAGCCTTTCGTGGGGTACACTGTCGAAAGCCTTGGCAAAATCTATATAAATATTGTCTATATTACCAGCCTGTTCCAGAATATGGGTCCAAATATCCAATACCTTGAGCAATTGTGTTAAGCAGGAGCGCCCCTGCATAAAACCGTGATGGCAATCCTTTACAAGGTTGTTTCGTATTAGATGTTCCATCGCAGCATCTCTGATAATACTCTCAAGTACTTTACATACAGTAGTACCCCGATTTACGCGGTTAATTGAACCCACGGGGTACCGCGTAAAGTGAACGACAGAACATATGGGATTAATTCCAATAGAGATTGGCCCGACCCCCAAACTCCACTTTTTCCGACACAATACCTGTGTTGTATTAAAAATAACATCTTAATTTTATGATGGTATGCACACACAATTAATATTTAAGAGAAATACAGTCGTCAGGTTAATGTCCATTCAAATAATGGATTCAAATCTACCCTCCCCCTCCCTCTTCCCAGCTCACTAGCTCCTACCTCTCTGAGAAATGTTTGGGTGAAAACACTAGATTTTAACGTTTGGTAATAAATAATACCTCAGACTAAAGTTAGGATAATATAATCGACATTTCTGGATTCCTTGCAGGTCAGGGAATATTTTGAATGTAAACTTCATATATTTTGCACAAAAGATAAAATATTTGCTTTGTGTAAACCAAATTATTACATTAGATCTAAAATTTTTATGTCTAATGCAAAATCCATGATGTTTATATTCAAAATGATCATCATATTGTAAGAATTCCAACAATGTAAATTATATTCTGGCTGGGTAATTTGTATGAATTTTATGAGCTAAATAAAAAAATA
>NW_024720225.1:0-21951 GCF_018991925.1 Homarus americanus
TCAGTGTGCTTCGTTCAGTTGCATGCTAACTCCCAGGTGCGTCTCAGAACTCCCAAAGTGCTCACTAACGTTCCCTGGTACACCTCTGACCCCTCCAAGGTACATCTCTGACACTCCCAGGTACACCTCTGACACTGCCAGGTACACCTCTACAACACTCCCAGGTGTCTTGTTACACTCCCAGGTGCACCTCCGACACTCCCAGGTACACCTGACACTCCCAGGTACCTCTGACCTCCCAGGTACTCTTGTGACTTGCTCCCTAGTGCTTCTCTGTTTACTCCCAGGTACCTCCAGACACTCCCAGGTACACCTCGAGACGCTCTCAGAGTGATCCTCACCTCCTTTCCAGAAAAAAACTCCCAGGTGCACCTCCCGACACTCCATGCACCTCCGACACTCCCAGGTGCCTCTGACATTCCCAGGTGCTCACTGACACTCCCAAGTGCTGTTGAGCACTCTAAACACACCTCTGACACTCCCAGGTGCCACCTCAAACCTCCAGGTAAACCTCTGACACTCCTGGTACACTTGCGATATTCCCGTTACCTCCGATATTCCCAGGTACAATGCTGTGCTCCCAGGTACGCCTCCGACACTCCCAGGTACAGTTCTCACCTCCCAGGTACACCTCCAGCCTCATTTTTACTTTGGGAGTCCGGGTACACCTCCCGGCTTACCCCCAGTACCCTTCTCACATTCCCAGGTACACCTCCGACTTGCTCCCAGGTACCTCTCAGCTCCAAGGTACCTCTGACACTCCACGCCACACCTCCCTGAGCTTGCTCCCAGGACACCTTGACACTCCCAGGTACACCCAGACACACCCCAGGTACACCTCTGACACTCCCATGGTACACCTCCCGACACTCCCAGGCCACACCAACACTCCCAGGCACAACTCTGTCACCCCAGGCACACTCAGACACTCCCAGGCACACCTCCCAACACCACAGACACCCCCGACACTCCCAAGTACACCCCTGAAACCCACAGGTACACCCTGACACTCCAGGTACATCACACACTCCCAGAGCACACCCTACCGACACTCACCAGGCACCTCGACCACCCAAGCACACCTCAGACACTCCCAAGGCACACCCCAACACCCCAGGACACCTCTGACACCCCCAGGCACACCACCGACACCAAGTACACCTCCATCACCCACCCCAGACAAACCTAACCACACACTCCCAGGACACCCCAGACACTCCCCAGGTACAACTCTGACACTCCCACGTACACCCTGACACTCCCAGGACACCTATGACACTCCCATGTGCCACCGACACTCCCAGGCACACCTCTTACACCCCAGGCACACCTCCAACAAACCCAGGCCACCCCCCACACTCCCAGGCACACCTCCTGACACTGCCAGGTACACCTCCCCACCTTCCCCAGGCACTCTCCTGACACTCCCAGGTACACCTAGACACTCCCAGGTACACCCCTGACACTGCCAGGCACACCCCCGCAGTCCCAGGCACCTCTTGTGACACTCCCAGGTACACCTCCGACACTCCCAGGTACACTTCTGACACTCCCAGGTGCACCTCCGATATTCCCAGGTATACCTCCGATATTCCCAGGTACACCTCCGATACTCCCAGTAAACCTTGAGACTCTCAGTACTCCCACCCAGACACACCCCTGGTACAACTCTACAGCACTAACAGGTACACCTCCCGACACTCCCAGGCACACCTCAGACACTCCAAGTACCTCTCACACCCCAGCACACCTCTCACCTCCCAGGCTCCCTGTGACACTCCTGGTCCTTCCCTGACACCTCCCAGGTACACCTTGACACTACCACGGCACCTCCCCAGACACTCAAGTACCTCAGGCACTCCCAGGTACACCCCTCCTGACCTACCAGGTACACCTCCACACACTCCCAGGTACACCTCTGACACTCCCTGGTACTTCTCCTGACACTCCCAGGTACACCTCTGACACTCCAGGCCACCTCAGACACTCTCAAGTACACCTCTGACACTCCCAGGTGCACCTCCTGACACTCATGTGCACCTCCGACACTCCCAGGTAAACCTCTGACATTCCCAGGTACTCTGACACTCCTGGTACCCCTGACTCTCCCAGGTACCTCTGACACTCCCAGTGCCCCAGACACTCCCAGGTACAGACACTCCCAGGTACACCCCAGACACTCCCAGGTACACCCCAGACTACTCCCAGGCACACCTCTGACACTCCTGGTACACCTCTGACACTCCCAGGTACATCTGACACTCCCAGGCCCTCTGACACTCCCAGGTACCTCTGACTCCCAGGTACACCCCAGACACTCCCAGGAACACCTGAACACTCAGGTACACCCCCTAGGCACTCCCAGGCCTGATTCTCTGCTTCCATGTACACCTCTGACACTCCAGGTACACCTCCGACCTCCCAGGTACACCTCTGACACTCCCAGGTACCTCTGACACTCCCAGGTACACCTCTCCCCACACTCAGGGACACAACCCAGGCCTCCCGTGCACATTCCCTGGAACACCTCTGACACTCCCAGGTACCTCTGACACTCAAGTGCACCTCTGACACTCCCAGGCACACCTCTCTGACACTCTCAGGTACACCTCAGACACTCCCAGGTACACCGCCTGACACTCCCAGGTACACCTCTGACACTCAGGGACACCTTGACACTCCACCAGGTACCCTCAACACTGCCAGTACCTCCAATCCCAGGTACACCTCCGACAAACCCAGGTACACTTCTCCCCAGGTACCTCCGACACTCCCAGGTACAACTCTGACATTCCCAGGTACACCTCTGACCTCCCAGGTACACCTCTGAAACTCCCAGGTACCGTCTGAGACTCCAGTACTCATGACATTCCTGGTACACCTCCTGACACTCCAGGTACACCTCTGACACTGCCAGGTACACCTCTGACACTCCCAGGTACACCTCTGACACTCCGGTACTCCTGACATTCCCAGGTACCTCTGACACTCCGGCAGCACTGCCAGTACCTCCTGACCTCCCAAGTACCTTCTCCACTCCAGTGCCCCCAGACACTCCCAGGGAACCTCTAGACCTCCCAGGTACACCCCAGACATCCCAGGTACAATTCTCACACTTCCATGCCACACCTCTGAACTCCCAGGTACCTCCGACACTCCCAGTACACCTCTGAGCTCAGGTACACCTCTGACACTCCCAGGTACACCTCTGACCTCCCAGGACACCTTTGACACTCAGGTACTCACTGACATTCCCTGGTACACCTCTGACACTCCCAGGTACTCTGCACACTCCCAAGTGCACCAGACACTCAGGTGCACCACTGTCCCAAGTGCACCTCTGACACTCCTAGGCACACCTCTGACACTCCCAGGTACACCTCAGACACTCCCAGGCACCTCTGACACTCCTGGTACACCTCCGATATTCCCAGGTACACCTCCGTATTCCCAGGTACAACGCTGTCACTCCCAGGTACACCTCCGACACTCCCAGGTACACTTCTCACACTCCAGGTACACCTCCGACACTCCCAGGTACCTCCTGGCTCAGGTACACCTCCGACACTCCCAGGTACACCTCCACCTCCCAGGTACACCTCCGACACTCCCAGGTCCACCTCTGGAACTCCAGGTACACCTCTGACACTCCCAGGTACACCTCTGACCTCCCAGGGACACCTTTGACACTTCCAGGTACTCCACTGACATTCCCTGATACCTCTGACACTCCAGGTACACCTCTGACCTCCCAGGTGCACCTCAGACACTCCCAAGTACACGCTTGACACTCCCAGGTACCTCTGACACTCCCAGGGACACCTTTGACCTCCCAGGTACCTCCGACACTGCCAGGTACACCTCCGACTCCCAGGTACACCTCCGGCAAACCAGGTACTTCTCACACTCCCGTCACCTCCGACACTCCCAGGTACAACTCCACGCTCCCAGGTACACCTCTGACACTCCCAGGTACCTCTGAAACTCCAGGTACCGTCTGAGACTCCCAAGTACTCCACTGACATTCCTGGTACACCTCTGATACTCCCAGGTACATCTCTGACCTCCCAGGTACACCTCTGACACTGCCAGGTACACCTCCCAGACACCCCAGGTACTCTTATGACACTCCCAGGTGCACCTCCACTCCCAGGTACACCTCTGACCTCCAGGTACACCTCCTGACATCCCAGGTACTCTTGTGGCACTCCTGGTACTTCTCTGACCTCCCAGGTACACCTGAAACTCCCAGGCACACCTCAGACACTCTCAAGTACACCTCTGACACTCCCAGGTACACCTCCTGACACTCCATGTGCACCTCCAGACACTCCCAGGTACACCTCTGACATTCCCAGGTACTCCACTGACACTCCCTGGTACACCTGACTCTCCCAGTACACCTCTGACACTCCCAGGTACACCCAGACACTCCCAGGACACCCCAGACACTCACAGGTACACCCAGACCTCCCAGGTACATCTCACACACTTCCATGTACACCTCTGACACTCCCAGGTACACCTCTGACACTCCCAGGTACACCTCGACACTCCCAGGTACACCTCTGACACTCCCAGGTACACCTCCTGACACTCCCAGTTTCTCCACTGACATTCCCTGGTACACCTCTGACACTCCGTGGTACACGTCCAACACTCCCAGATACTCTCTGACACTCTCAGGTATATCTCTGACACTCCCAGGCACACCTCTGACACTAGGTACACCTCTGACCTCCCAGGTACACCTACAATTCTGCCAGGTACACCTCTACCTCCCAGGTACACACTTGCTCCCAGGTACACCTCTGACACTCCCAGGTACACCTCCTGACACTCCCAGTTTCTCCACTGACATTCCCTGGTACACCTCTGCACTCCCTGGTACACGTCCAACACTCCCAGATACTCCTCAGACTCTCAGGTATATCTCTGACACTCCATTACACCTCCTGAACTCCCAGGTGCACGTCTGAGACTCCCAAGTGCTCCACTGACATTCCTGGTACACCTCTGACACTCCAAGGTACATCTCTGACACTCCCAGGTACACCTCTGACACTGCCAGGTACACCTCTGACACTCCCAGGTACTCTTGTTACACTCCCAGGTGCACCTCCGACACTCCCAGGTACACCTCTGACACTCCCAGGTACACCTCTGACACTCCCAGGTACTCTTGTGACACTCCCTGGTACTTCTCTGACACTCCCAGGTACACCTCAGACACTCCCAGGTACACCTCAGACACTCTCAAGTACACCTCTGACACTCCCAGGTACACCTCTGACACTCCATGTACACCTCCGACACTCCCAGGTACACCTCTGACATTCCCAGGTACTCCACTGACACTCCCAAGTGCACCTTTGACACTCCTAAGCACACCTCTGACACTCCCAGGTACACCTCAAACACTCCAGGTAAACCTCTGACACTCCCTGGTACACTTGCGATATTCCCAGGTACCTCCGATATTCCCAGGTACAATGCTGACACTCCCAGGTACACCTCCGACACTCCCAGGTACAGTTCTCCACCTCCCAGTGCACCTCCGACACTCCCAGGTACACTTTGAAAGTCCAGGTACACC
The DNA here is from genome assembly GCF_018991925.1 of Homarus americanus. Lineage (NCBI taxonomy): Eukaryota > Metazoa > Arthropoda > Malacostraca > Decapoda > Nephropidae > Homarus > Homarus americanus. The sequence continues at coordinate 5,597 of NW_024720225.1, forward strand.
TCCGACACCCCCAGGTACACTTCTCACATTCCCAGTACACCTCCGACACTCCCAGGTACCTCTGAGCTCAAGGTACACCTCTGACACTCCCACGTACACCTCTGCCTCCCAGGAACCTTTGCTCCCAGGTACTCTCAATGACATTCCCTGGTACCTCCCCTGACACTCCCAGGTACATCTCTGACACTCCCAAGTGCACCTCCTGTGCTCCCAGGCACACCTCTGACACTCCCAGGTACCTCAGACACTCCCAGGTACACCGCTAACACTACCAGGCACACCTCTGACACTCCAAGTACACCTCTGACACTCCACAGGTACACCTCCTGACACTCCCAGGTACACCTCAGACACTCCCAGGTACCGCTGACACTCACCAGGTACACCTCTGACACTCCCAAGTACCTCAGACACTCCCAGGTACACCTCTGACACTCCCAGGTACACCTCTGACACTCCCAGGTACACCGCTGACACTGCCAGGTACTGCCAGGTGCACCTCCGACTCCCATGTGCACCTCCGACAAACCAAGTACACTTATCACACTCCCCAGGTACACCTCCGACTTACTCCCAGGTACAACTCTGACACTCCCGTACACCTCTGACACTCCAGGTATAACGCCTTGACACTCCCAGTGCACCTCCCGGCTTACTCCCAAGGTACACCTCTTACCTCCCAGGTACACCTCCCAACCTCCCAGAGCACTCTTGTGACACTCCCAGGTACACCTCTGACACTGGGTACACCTCTGACACTCCCAGGTACTCTTGTGACACTCCAGGTACCTCCGACACTCCCCAGGTACCTCTGACACTGCCAGGCACACCTTTGACGCCAGTCCCAGGTGCTCTTGTGACACTCCCAGGTACACCTCCGACACTCCCAGGTACACTTCTGACACTCCAGGTGCACCTCCAGATATTCCCAGGTATACCTCCGATATTCCCAGGTACACCTCCCGTGCTCCCAGGTAAACCTTCCCCAGACTCCCAGGCACTCCACTGACACTCCCTGGTACAACTCTGACACTAACGGGTGCACCTCTGACACTCCCAGGTGCCTCAGGCACTCCCAGGTACCTCTCACACCCCAGTACACCTCTCACACTCCCAGATACTCCTGTGACCTCCTAGTTTCTTCTCCTGACTTGCTCCCAGGTACACCTTAGACACTACCACATGCACCTCCAGACACTCCAGGTACACCTCAGACACTCCCAGGTACACCTCTGGCCTTTACCAGGTACCTCTCACACTCCCAGGTACTCCTGCTTGACACTCCCTGGTACTTCTCTGACCTCCCCAGGTACACCTCAGACACTCCCAGGTCCACCTCAGACACTCTCAAGTACACCTCTGGCCTCCCAGGTACACACCTCGACACTCCATCCTGCACCTCCGACACTCCAGGTAGGCCTCTGACATTCCCCAGGTACTCACTGACACTCCCTGGTACACCCTGACTCTCCCAGGTGCACCTCCTTGACACTCCCAGGTACACCCCAGACACTCCCAGGTGCCACCCCAGACACTCCCAGGTGCACCCAGACACTCCCAGGTACCCAGACTTGCTCCCAGGCACCTCTGACACTCCTGGGTACCTCTGACACTCCCAGGTACGCATCTGACCTCCCAGGTGCCTCCAGGTACACCTCGGCCTCCCAGGTACACCCCAGACACTCCCAGGAACACCTAGACACTCCCAGGTACACCCTGGGCCTCCAGGTACCAATTCTCCACACTTCCATGTACACCTCTGACACTCCCAGGTACACCTCCGGCCTCCCAGGTACACCTCTGGCTCAAGGTGCACCTCTGACCTCCCAGGTACACCTCTCACCTCCCAGGGACACCCCAGCACTCCCAGGTGCTCACTGATATTCCCTGGAACACCTCTGACACTCCAGGTACCTGCACTCCCAAGTGCACCTCTGACTCTCCCAGGCACACCTCCTGACACTCTCAGGTGCACACCTCAGACACTCCCAGGTACACCATGTTGCTCCCAGGTGCCTCTGGGCACTCTCCAGGGACACCTTTGACACTCACAGGTGCACCGCCCTGACACTGCCAGGTTACACCTCCAGATCTGGAGTGCACCTCCGACAAACCCAGGTACACTTCTCACCTCCCAGGTACACCTCCGACACTCCCAGGTACAACTCTGACATTCCAGGTGCACCTCTGACCTCCAAGGTACCTCTGAAACTCCCAGGTACGTCTCTGAGACTCCAGAAGTACTCCACTGACATTCTGGTACCTCACCGACACTCAGGTACATCTCTGACACTCCCAGGTACACCTCCTGACACTCCCAGGTACTCTAGTGATACTCCTGGTGCTTCTCCCGACACTCCCAGGTACACCTCGGCTTTCCAGGTACACCTCAGACACTCTCCAGTACACCTCCTGACACTCCCAGGTACACCTCTGACCTCCCATGTACCTCCGACACTCCCAGGTACACCTCTTACATTCCCACGTGCTCCACTGACCTCCCTGGTACACCCCTGACTCTCCCAGGTACACCTCCTGACACTCCCAGGTACACCCCCAAACACTCCCAGGAACACACCAGACACACCGAGGGGTACTCCCCAGACACTCCCAGGTGCAATTCTCCACACTTCCATGTACACCTCTGGCTTTTCCAAATTTTACTCTGACACTCCCGTTACACCTCTGACACTCCCAGGTACACCTCTGACCTCCCAGGTACACCTCTGACACTCCCAGTTTTCTCCACTGACATTCCCCTGGCACACCTTGACACCCCCTGGTACACGTCCAACACTCCCAGATACCTCTGACACTCTCAAGCATATCTCTGACACTTGCACACCTCTGACACCCCAGGTACACCTCTGACACTCCCCAGCCACACCTACGATACTGCCAGGTACAACTTCAACACTCCCAGGCACACCGCTGACACTCCCAGGCACACCTCTGACACTCCCCAGTACACCTCAGACACTCCAAGGTGCACCTCTGGACACTCCCACGCACCTCTGACACTCCTAGGCACACCTCTGACACCCCAGGTACACCTCAGACACTTCAGGCACACCCCTGACACTCCCAGGCACACCTCTGACACCCCAGGCACACCTCTGACACCCCAGGCACACCTCTGACACCCCAGGTACACCTCAGACACTCCCAGGCACACCGCAGACACCACCACAGGCACACCCTGACACCCCAGGCACACTCTGACACTCCCAGGCACACCTCCTGACACCCACTTACAACCTGACACTCCCAGGCAAACCTCTGACATTCCCAGGCACCACCGACACTCCCCTGGCACACCCCTGACTCCCAGGTACACCTCTGACACTCCCCAGGCACACCTGAGACACTCCCAGGTCCACCCCAGAAACTCCCAGTACATCTCACACTTCCATGCACACCTCTGACACCCCAGGTACACCTCCGACACTCCCAGGCACACCTCTGAAACCCAAGGCACACCTGTCTGACACTCCCAGGTACACCTCTCACACTCCCAGGGACACCTTGACACTCCCAGGTACTCCACTGACATTCCCTGGAACACCTCTGACACTCCCAGGCACACCTCTGACACCCCAAGTGCACCTCTGACACTCCCAGGCACACCTCTGACACCTCAGGCACACCTCAGACACCCCAGGCACACCACTGACACTCCCAGGTACACCCCTGACACCTTAGGGACACCTTGACACTCACGGCCACACTGCTGACATCCCAGGTACACCCCTGACACCTCCGGCACACCCCTGAAACTCCCAGGTACACGTCTGAGACTCCGGAGCACCCACTGACATTCCTGGCACACCTCTGACACTCCCAGGTCACATCTCTGACACTCCCAGCACCCCACACCCCAGGCACTCTGTGATACTCCCTGGTACTTCTCTGACACTCCAGGTACACCTCAGACACCCTGCACACCTCAGACACTTCCCAGGCACACCTCTGACACCCATGTACACCTCCGACACTCCCAGGTACACTCTTACATTCCCACGTACCCACTGACACCCCTGGTACACCCCTGACCTCCCAGGCACACCTCTGACACCTCCCAGGTACACCCCAAACATCCCAGGAACACACCCAGACACACCGAGGCACCCCAGACACCCCAGGCACACCTCACACTTCCATGTACACCTCTGACACCCCAGGCACACCTCTGACACTCCCAGGTACCCCCTGACACCCCAGGCACACCTCTGACACTCCCAGGTACACCTCTGACACTCCCAGCTCTCCACTGACACCCTGGTACACCTTGACACCCCCTGGTACACGTCCAACACTCCAGACACCTCTGACCTCAAGCATATCTCTGACACCCCCAGGCACACCTCTGACACCCAGGTACACCTCTGACACTCCCACACCCACGATACTGCCAGGACACCCCTAACACTCCCCAGGCACACCGCTGACACTAGGTACACCCTGACACCCCCAGGCACACCTCAGACACCAGCTGCACCTCCCTGACACACCACGCACCTCTGACACCCTAGCACACCTCTGACACTCCCAGGCACCTCAGACACTTCCTAGGTACACCTCTGACACCCAGTGCACACCTCTGACACTCCGGGACACCCCTGACACTCCCCAGGCACACCCTGACACCCCAGGCACACCCCAGACACTCCCCAGGCACACCCAGACACTACCACGCACACCCTGACACCCCAGGCACACCCCAGACACCCCAGGCACACCCTGACGCCACCAGGCACACCCCCACACCTCAGGCACCTGTGACACCCCTGGCACTCTGACACTCAGGCACAACCCCAGACACCCCAGGTCCACCTCAGACACCTCAAGTCTCTGACACTGCGCCACTCTGACACTCCATCTACACAACCTGACACCCCAGGTAAACCTCTGACATTCTGCACTCCACCCTGGCACACCCCTGACTCTCCCAGGCATACCTCTGACACCCCAGGGCCACCTGAGACACCCCAGGCACACCCCAGAAACCCCAGGTACACCACACTTCCATGTACACCTCTGAAACTCCCAGGCACACCTCCGACACCCCAGGCACACCTCTGAACCCAAGGCACACGTCTGACACCCCAGGCACACCTCTCACACCCCCAGGACACCTTGACACTCCCAGGTACCCACTGACATTCCCTGAACACCTCTGACACTCCAGGCACACCTCTGACAACTCGTGCACCTGACACTCCCAGGCACACCCTGACACCTCAGGCACACCTCAGACACACCACTGACACTCCCAGGCCACTCTGACACCTTAGGGACACCTTGACACTCACGGCCACACCGCTGACACTGCCAGGTACACTGACTCCCAGGTACACCTCCGACAAACCCAGGCACACTTCACACCCCAGGCACACCTCCGACACCCCCAGGCACAACTCTGACATTCCCAGGCACTCTGACACTCCAAGGCACACATCTGAAACCCCAGGCACGTCTTGACTCCCAAGTACTCCACTGACATTCCCTGGCACACCCTGACACTCGGCACATCTCTGACACCCCAGGCACACCTCTGACACCTAGGCACCTTGTGATACCCCTGTTACCTGACACCCCAGGTACACCTCAGACACTCTGCACCTCAGACACCTCACACACTCTGACACCCCAGGCACACCCATGACACCATGCACACCTCCGACACTCCCAGGTAAACCCCTTACATTCCCCACGTGCACTCCACTGACACTCCCTGGCACACCCCTGACCTCCCAGGTACACCTCTGACACCCCAGGCACACCCCAGACACCTGAGGAACACACCAGACACCTGAGGCACATCCCAGACACCCAGGCACACCACACTCTCCATGCACACCTCCTGACACCCCAGGCACACCTCTGACACCCCAGGCACACCTCTGACACTCCCAGCTCTCCACTGACATTCCCTGGTACACCTTGACACTCCCTGGTACACGTCCAGCACTCCCAGACACTGTCTGACACTCACAGGCACACCTCTGGAACTCCCGTGGCACACTCTGACACTCCCAGGCACACCTCCTGACACTGGCACACCTCTGACACTCCCAGTTTCTCCACTGACATTCCCTGGAACACCCGACACCCCAGGCACACCTCTGAAACGCCAAGGCACACCCTGACACCCCAGGCACACTTCTCACACCCCAGGCACACCGACACCCCAGGCACCACTGACATTCCCTGGCACACCTCTGACACGCCCAGGCACACCTCTGACACTCCCCAGGCACACCCCAGACACTCCCCAGGCACACCGCCGACACTCCCAGGCACACCCTGACACTCTCAAGAACACTCCGACACTCACAGGCACCTCTGACACCCCAGGCACACCCCAGACACTCCCAGGTCCACCGCTGACACTCACCAGGTACACCTCTGACACCCCTAAGAACACCTCAGACACTCCCAGGCACACCGCTGACACTCCCAGGTACTACTCTGACACTGCCAAGCAACCTCTGACACCCCAGGCACACCTCTGACACTCCCAGGCACACCTACGATACTGCCAGGCACACCTCTGACACCCAGGCACACCTCTACCCTAGGTACTCCTCTGTCACCCTGATACACCCCCACCAGGCACACCGCTGACACTCCCCAGGCACACCTCTGACACCCCAGGCACACCCTCAGACTCCAAGGTGCACCACTGACACCCCCAAGGCACCTCTGACACACCTAGGCACACCTCTGACACTCCCAGGCACACCTCAGACACTCCCAGGCACACATCTGAAACCCTGGTACACCTCCGATATTCCAGGCACACCCGATATTCCCAGGCACACGACACCCCAGGCACACCTCGACACCCCAGGTACACCTCTCACACTCCCCAGGCACACCTCCGACACTCCCAGGCACACCTCTGAAACCCAAGGCACACCTCCACACTCCCCAGGCACACTTCACACTTGCACACTCGACACCCCAGTGCCACCTCTGAAACCAAGGCACACCTCTGACACTCCCAGGTGCACACCTCTGACACTCCCCAGGACACCACGATTACCTCCCAGGTACTCCACTGACATTCCTGGCACACCCCTCTGACACTCCCAGGCACATCTCTGACACCCCAAGGGCACCTCTGACACCCCAGGCACACCTCTGACACTCCCAGGCACACCTCAGACACCTGTACACCGCTGACACCCCAGGCACACCTCTGACACCCAGGACACCTTGACACCCAGGCACACCCTGACACTGCCAGGCACAACTCTGACACTCGGCACACCTCTGACACTCCAAGGCACACCTCTGAAACCCAGGCACACGTCTGAGACCCCAAGCACTCCACTGACATTCCCTGGTACACCTCACACTCCCCAGGCACATCTCTGACACCCAGGCACAACCTCACACCCCCCAGGCCACCCCCACACTCCCAGATACTCCCTGCGACACCCCTGTCTTTCTGACACCCAGGTACACCTCAGACACTCCCCACGCACACCTCGGACACCTCAGCACCCCAGACACTCCCCAGGCACTCTGACGCTCCCAGGCACACCCCCACACCCCAGGCACTCCAGACACCCCTGGCACTTCTCTGACACTCCCCAGGCACACACCTCAGACACTCCCCAGGCACACCCCAGACACCCCAGGCACACCAGACACCCAAGGTGCACCTCTGACACCACCACTGCACCCCTGACACCCTAGGCACACCTCTGACACCCCAGGTACACCTCAGACAATCCAGGCACACTTGACACTCCCTGGCACACCCCGATATTCCCAGGCACACCTCCGATATTCCCCAGGCACAACGCTGACACCCCAGGCACACCTCCGACACCCCGCACACTTCACACTCCCGGCACACCTCCGACACTCCCCAGGCACACCTCTGAAACCCAAGGCACACCTCCGACACCCCAGGCACACCCTCACACTCCCAGGCACACCCGACACCCCAGGCACACCTCTGAAACCCTAGGCACACTGACACCCCAGGCACACCTCACACTCCCAGGCACACCTCCGACATCTCCCAGGTGCACTCCACTGACATTCCCCACACCTCTGACACCCCAGGCACACCCCTGACCTGAGTACACCCTGACACGCCCAGGCACACCTCCAGACACTCCCAGGCACACCGCTGACACCCCAGGGCACACCTCTGACACCAGCACACCTGACACTCACAGGCACACCTCTGACACCCCAGGTGCCACCCCAGACACTCCAGGCACACCGCTGACACCTCCAGGCACACCTCTGACACCCCCAGGCACACCTCAGACACTCCCAGGCACCGCTGACACTCCCATGGCACTCTCTGACACTGCCAAGCACACCTCTGACACCACAGGCACACCTCTGACACCCCCAGGTACACCCCAGACACCCCTGGGCACACCTCTGACACTCACAGGCACACCTCTGACACCCCAGGCACACCTCAGACACTCCCAGGCACACCGCTGACACCACCAGGCACACCTCTGACACCCAGGCACACCTCAGACACCCCCAGGCACACCTCTGACACTCCCAGGCACACCTCTGACTCCAGGCACACCTTGACACTCCCCAGGTACTCCACTGACATTCCTGCACACCTCTGACACTCCAGGCACGCCTGAGACCCCAAGCACTCCACTGACATTCTCTGGCACACCTCTGACACTCCAGGTTCATCTCTGACACTGCCAGGCACACCTCTGACACTGCCAGGCACACCTCTGACACTCCCAGGCACACTTGTGACACTCCCAGGCACCTCCGACATTCCCCAGGCACACCTCTGACACTCGAGGCACACCTCTGACACCCCAGGCACCTTGTGACACTCCCGGTACTTCTGACACTCGCAGGCACACCCCAGACACCCCAGGCACACCCCAGACACCTCAAGAACACCCTCTGACACCCCAGGCACACCTCTGACACCCATGCACACCCGACACCCAGGCACATTCACACATCCCAGGCACCCACTGACACCCCAGGTACACCCCTGACCTCCCATGCACACTGACACCCCAGGCACAACCCCAGACACCCCAGGAACACCCCACACCCAGGCACACCTGCACACTTGCGCCACCACACCTCCATGTACACCTCTGACACTCCAGGCCACCTCTGACACTCCAGGCACACCTCCTGACACTCCCCAGGCACACCTCTGACACCCCAGGCACACCTCTGACACTCCCCAGTTTCCTCCACTGACATTCCCCTGGCACACCTCTGACACCTGCAGCACACGTCCAACACTCCCCAGGTACACCTCTGACACCCCAGGCATATCTCTGACACTCCCCACAGGCACACCTCTGACACTCCCAGGTGCACACCTCTGACACTCCCAGGCACACCCTCAGACACTCCAAGGCACCTCTGACACTCCAAGTGCACCTCTGACACCCTAGGCAAACCTCTGACACTCCCAGGCACACCTCAAACACTCCAGGCACACCTCTGACACTCGCTGGTACACTGATACCCAGGTACACCTCCGATATTCCATGACACTCAGGCACACCTCCGACATCCCGGCACAGCCTCTGCCCCAGGCACACCTCCGACACCCCAGGTACCTCTGAAAGTCAAAGGCACACCTCCGACACCTCCAGGCACACCTCTCACACTCCCCGGCACACCTCTGACACTCCCAGCACCTCTGAAGCTCCAAGCCACACCTCTGACACTCCCCAGGCACACCTCTGACACTCCCCAGGACACCTTTGACACTCCCAGGTACTCCACTGACATCCCTGGCACACCTTCTGACACTCTGAGGCACACCCTGACACTCCCAAGCACCTCTGACACCCCAGGCACACACCTCTGACACTCCCAGGCACACCCCTCAGACACTCCCAGGTACACCGCTGACACTACCAGGCACACCTCTGACACCCCAAGCACACCTCTGACACTCACAGGTACACCTGACACTCCCAGGCACACCCCTGACACCCCAGGCACACCTCCTGACCTCCTGTGGCACACCTCCGAAAAACCCAGGCACAGCTATCACACTGTACACTCTGACAAACCAAGGTACAGCTATCACACCCCAGGCACACCTCCGACACTCCCAGGTACAACTCTGACACCCAGGCACACCTCTGACACCCCAGGCACACCCACGATACTGCCAGGCCACCTCTGACACCCCAGGCACACCTCTGACACTCCCAGTACACCTCTGTCACCCCACATACCCCACACCCCAGGCACACCCCACGGCACACTGCTGACACCACCAGGCACACCTCTGACACCCAAGCACACCTCTGACACTCACAGGCACACCTCTGACACCCCAGGACACCCTTGACACCCAGGTACTCCACTGACATTCCCTGGCACACCTCTGACACCTGAGGCACACCTCTGACACCTCAAGTCGCACCTCTGACACCGGGCACACCTCTGACACCCCAGGCACACCTCAGACACTCCCAGGCACACCGCTGACACTACCAGGCACACCTCTGACACCCCACACCCTGACACTCACAGGCACACCTCTGACACTCCCAGGTACACCCTCTGACACTCCCAGGCACACCTGACTCCCAGGCACACCTCGACAAACCCAGGCACACACACACTCCCAGGCACACCTCCGACACCCCAGGCACAACTCTGACACTTCGTGCACACCTCTGACACCCCAGGCACACCCACGATACACTGCCAGGTACACCTCTGACACTCCCCAGGCACACCTCTGACACTCCTAGGCACTCCCTCTGTCACTCCCCTGATACACCTCTAACACTCCCAGGCACACCGTGACACCCCAGGCACACCCTCTGACACCCCAGGCACACCCCAGACACTCCAAGGTGCACCACTGACACCCCCAGCACCTCTGACAAACCCAGGCACACCTCTGACACCCCAGGCACACCAGACACTCCCCAGGCACACATCTGACACTCCTGGCACACCTCCGATATTCCCAGGTACACCTGATATTCCCAGGCACAACGCTGACACCCCAGGCACACTTCCGACACTCCCAGGCACACTTACACCCCAGGCACACCTCCGACACCCCAGGCACACCTCTGAAACCCAAGGCACACCTCCGACACTCCAGGTACACTCTCACAACCCCAGGCACACTCCACACTCCCCAGGCACACCTCTGAAACCCAAGGCACACCTCTGACACTCCCAGGCACACCTCTGACACTCAGGACACCCATTGACACTCCCAGGTACTCCACTGACATTCCCTGGCACACCTCTGACACCCCAGGCACATCTCTGACACTCCCAAGTGCACCTCTGACACCCCAGGCACACCCTCTGACACCCCAGGTACACCTCAGACACTCCCAGGCACACCGCTGACACTCCCCAGGCACACCTCTGACACTCCCAGAGACACCTTGACTCCCAGACACCGCTGACACTGCCAGGTACAACTCTGACACACCCCAGGCACACCCTGACACTCCAAGGCACACCTCTGAACTCCCAGGCACACGTCTGAGACCCCAAGCACTCCACTGACACATTCCCTGGTACACCCCTGACACCCCAGGCACATCTCTGACACAGGCACACCTCACACCCCAGGCACACCCCACACTCCCCAGACACCTCCCGCGACACTCCCTGGTTCTTCTCTGACACCCAAGGCACCTCAGACACTCCCCACGCACACCCTGGAAACCCCAGGCACACCTCAGACACTCCCAGGCACACCTCTGACCCCAGGCACACCCCCACACCCCAGGCACTCCCCTGACACCTGGCACTCTCTGACACTCCCAGGCACACCTCAGACACTCCCAGGCACACCCCAGACACTCCTCAAGCACACCTCTGACACTCCCCAGGCACACCTCTGAGACCCATGTACACCTCCGACACCCCAGGTAAACCTCTGACATTCCCAGGTACCCACTGACACTCCCTGGTACACCCCTGACTCCCAGGTGCAACCTGACACCAGGTACACCAGACACTCCTGGTGCACACCCCAGACACCCCAGGCACACCAGACACTCCCCAGGCACACCTCTGACACCCTTGTGCACCCTCTGACACCCCAGGCACACCTCTGATACTCCCAGGTACACCCTCTGACTCTCCCAGGCACACCTCTGACACTCCCAGTTACTCCACTGACATTCCCTGGTACACCTCTGACACCTGCTGCACACGTCCAACACCCCAGATACACCTCTGACACCTCAGGCATATCTCTGACACTCCAGGCACACCTCTGACACCCCAGGCACACCCTGACACTCCCCAGGCACACCCACGATACTGCCCAGGCACACCTCTGACACCCCAGGCACACCTCTGACACCCCAGGCACCCTCTGTCACCCCCTGACACACCTCTAACACCCCAGGCACACCGCTGACACCCCAGGCACACCTCTGCACCCCAGTACACCCTCAGACAGACACTCTCAAGAACACCTCCCCACACCCCAGGCACACCCCAAACCCAAGGCACACCTCCGGACACCCCAGGCACACTTCTCACACTCCCAGGCACACCTCCGACACTCCCAGGTACCCACTGACATTCCCTGGTACACCTCTGACACTCCTGCACACCTCTGACACCCCGAGGCACACCTCTGACACGCCCAGGCACACCTCTGGACACTCCCAGGCACACCAGACATCCCAGGCACACCGCTGACACTCCCCAGGCACACCCCTGACACCAAGCACACTCTGACACCTCCCACAGGCACCTCCTGACACCCCAGGCACAATCAAGAGACACCCCAGGCACACCGCTGACACCACCAGGCACACCTCTGACACCCCTGGCACACCCCAGACACTCCCAGGTGTCAATCAGCTGACACCCCAGGAACCCTCTGACACTGCCAAGCACACTGACACTAAGGCACACCTGACACTCCCCAGGCACACCAGACACCCCAAGCACACCCCTGACACTCACAAGTACACCCTCTGACACTCCCATGCACACCCCAGACACTCCCAGGCACACCGCTGACACCACCAGGTACACACTCCTGACACTCCCAAGCACACCCCCAGACACTCCCAGTTACACTCTGACACTCCCCAGGCACACCTCACACCAGGACACCTCTTGACACTCCCAGGTACTCCACTGACATTCCCTGGGTACACCTCTGACACTCTTAAGGCACACGTCTGAGACAGTTTCCCACTGACATTCCCTGTACACCTCTGACACTCCGTGGTACACGTCCAACACTCCAGGGTACCTCTGACACTCTCTGTGACATTCTGACACTCCCAGGTACACCTCTGACACCCCAGGCACCCTCTGACACCCAGGTACACCTCAGACACTCCAGGTGCACCTCTGACACTCCCAAGTCACCTCTGACACTCCTAGGCACAACCTCTGACACTCCAGGTGCACCTCAAACACCAGGTAACCTCTGACACTGCTGGTACACCTCCGATATTCCCAGGTACACCTCCGATATTCCCAGGTACAACGCTGACACTCCCAGGTACACCTCCGACACTCCCAGGTACAGTTCTCACACCCCAGGTACACCTCCGACACTCCCAGGCACACCTCTCTGAAAGTCAAAGCACCTCCACCTCCAGGTACACTTCTCAGACTCCGGTACACCTCCGACACTCCCAGGTACACCTCTGAAGCTCCAAGTTACACCTCTGACACTCCCAGGTACACCTCTGACACTCCCAGGCACCCTACACCCCAGGTACCACCACTGACACTCCCCAGCACCTCTGACACTCTGAGGTCACCCTGACATTCCCCAAGTGCACCTCTGACACCCCAGGCACACCTCTGACACTCCCAGGCACACCCCAGACACTCCTGCCACCTCTGACACCACAGGCACACCTCTGACACTCCCAGGTACACCTCTGACACTCCCAGGTACACCTCCGACTCCCAGGTACACCTCCGACAAACCCAGGTACAGTTATCACACTCCCCACACCTCCGACAAACCCAGGTACAGTTATCACACTCCCAGGTACACCTCCGACACTCCCAGGTACAACTCTGACACTCCCAGGTACACCTCTGACACTCCCAGGTACACCTACGATACTGCCAGGTACACCTCTGACACTCCCAGGTACACCTCTGACACTCCTAGGTACTCCTCTGTCAATCCCTGATACACCTCTAACACTCCCAGGTACACCTCAGACACTCCCAGGTACACCGCTGACACTACCAGGCACACCTCTGACACTCCCAAGTACACCTCTGACACTCACAGGTACACCTCTGACACTCCCAGGGACACCATTGACACTCCCAGGTACTCCACTGACATTCCCTGGTACACCTCTGACACTCTGAGGCCTCTGACACTCCAAGTGCACCTCTGACACTCCCAGGCACCTCTGACACTCCCAAGTACACCTCTGACACTCCCAGGTACACCTCTGACACTCCCAGGTACACCTCTGACACTCCCAGGTACACCTCCGACTCCCAGGTACACCTCCGACAACCCAGGTACAGTTATCCACACTCCCATGTACACCTCCGACACTCCCAGGTACAACTCTGACACTCCCAGGTACCTCTGACACTCCCAGGTCACACCTACGATACTGCCAGGTACACCTCTGACACTCCCAGGTACACCTCCTGACACTCCTAGGTGCTCCTCTGTCACTCCCTGATACACCTCTAACACTCCCAGGTACACGCTGACACTCCCAGGTACCTCTGACACTCCCAGGTACCTCAGACACTCCAGGTGCACCTGACCTCCCAAGTGCCTCTGACACACCTAGAGCACCTCTGACACTCAGGTACACCTCAGACACTCCCAGGTACATCTGACACCTGGTACCTCCGATATTCCCAGGTACCTCCGATATTCCCAGGTACAACCTTGACCTCCCAGGTACACCTCCGACACTCCCAGGTACCTTCTCACACTCCCAGTACACCTCCGACACTCCCAGGTACACCTCTGAAACTCAGGTACCTCCGACACTCCAGGTACACTTCTCCTCCCAGGTACACCTCGACACTCCCAGGTACACCTCTGAAACTCCAGGCACCTCTGACCTCCCAGGTACACCTCTGACCTCCCAGGGACACCATTGACACTCCCAGGTACTCCACTGACATTCCCTGGTACCTCTGACACTCCCAGGTACATCTCTGACACTCCCAAGTCACCTCTGACACTCCCAGGCACACCTCCTGACACTCCCAGGTACACCTCAGACACTCCCAGGTACACCGCTGACACTCCCAGGTACACCTGCCAACCTCCCAGGACACCTTTGACACTCCCAGGTACACCACTGACACTGCCAGGTAACTCTGGCCTCCCAGGTACACCTCCTGACACTCAGGTACCTCTGAAACTCCCAGGTACGTCTGGGACTCCCAAGTACTCACTGACATTCCCTGGTACACCTCTGGCCTCCCAGGTACAGCTCTGACACTCCCAGGTACCTCTCCCCCCCCAGGTACCCTCTCACACTCCCAGATACTCCTGCGACACTCCCTGGTTCTTCTCTGACACTCCTAGTACACCTCAGACACTCATGCCTCCAGACACTCCCAGGTACACCTCAGGCACTCCCAGGTACACCTCTGACGCTCCCAGGTACACCTCTCACCTCCCAGTGCTCCTGTGACACTCCCTGGTACTTCTCTGACACTCCCAGGTACACCTCAGACACTCCCAGGTACCTCAGACACTCAAGTACACCTCTGACACTCCCAGGTACACCTCTGAGACTCCATGTACACCTCCGACACTCCCAGGTAAACCTCTGACATTCCCAGGTACTCCACTGACACTCCCTGGTACACCCCTGACTCTCCCAGGTACAACTCTGACACTCCCAGGTACACCCCAGACACTCCCAGGTACACCCCAGACACTCCCAGGTACACCCCAGACACTCCCAGGTACACTTCAGACACTCCCAGGCACACCTCTGACACTCCTAGGTACACCTCTGACACTCCCAGGTACACCTCTGATACTCCCAGGTACACCTCTGACTCTCCCAGGTACACCTCTGACACTCCCAGTTACTCCACTGACATTCCCTGGTACACCTCTGACACTCCAAGGTACACGTCCAACACTCCCAGATACACCTCTGACACTCTCAGGTATATCTCTGACACTCCCAGGTACACCTCTGACACTCCCAGGTACACCTCTGACACTCCCAGGTACACCTACGATACTGCCAGGTACACCTCTGACACTCCCAGGTACACCTCTGACCCTCCCCTAGGTGCTCCTCTGTCACTCCCTGACACACCTCTACTCTAGGTACACCGCCCCTGACACTCCCAGGTACACCTCTGACACTCCCAGGTACACCTCGAAC
>NW_024720226.1:0-52500 GCF_018991925.1 Homarus americanus
TATATATATATATATATTTTTTTTTTTTTTTTTTTTTTTTTTTTTTCAAAATAAATTTAGACTAATTTGAACTTAACGAAGATTTTTTTATTTTCCCAAGTTTGTTTTTATTGATACGTTTTATCAATCAAGGGATATTTTTCAGTGTGACGTCATGAAACAGTAAAATTTTACATAACTCAAATAGAATTTTATACACGAACCAAACTTATCATTTCCTCTAAATAGTAAGCCGGGATTTGAATTATACCAAAAATTACCTAATTGCCTATACACCAGGTAGAATAAATTTTCATATACCTTCATAGTATCATCTACACTATATAATTAATTAATATGAATCTATGTACATTTTTCTATATAGACAATGCCAGAAGCAAGATCAGACTTTATATTAGTCTCTGGTAAAGACAGATAAATTCAATACAGATCAGTGAATTCTGTTATTGCAAGAGTGATGAGCAATAAAAATGGTACTTTGAGGGCGGTGTGTGTGTGTGTGTGTGTGTGTGTGTGTGTGTGTGTGATCATAGTGGACGCAGCAGCAAGCTTTGATGTTCCGTTCGTGTGTGGTGTGTGATGTCACTGGACCTATGTGCAGCATAGCCTCTATTATTCTGGCTCTGAAACATATTCCATACGGTATTGTGGCTGTGAAATATATTACATATTACTATACTGAGATATAGTTCTCAAATATATTCTATTATTTGGTTCTGAAATAAAGTGTGCACTATATGGTAGCTCCCAAACATAATCTATAATCCTACTCTGAAATATATATACACTGCTATGGATTTGAAGTATATCCTATATTACTGTGTTACTGAACCATATTCTGTACGGTATTGTGGGTTTAAACTATATGCCCCATTGCTCATGTTCTACTGTAAAATATAATATCATGTGCACGTATGCTACTGGGGTCAGAAATATATTTTTCTATGGTTTTGATCCTACATAAAATATATTCTGCATAATTTAAGTTCTGAAACACATTCTGTCTTATTCGGTGTTACTATGGTTTTCAAATCTTTCTCTCTCTCTCTCTCTCTCTCTCTCTCTCTCTCTCTCTCTTAGGAGTTATCCAGAGGAATGTCAAGTCTTATAACTAGAGATTTATGTATGTATGTATGTATGTATATTTATTATTATCATGACAATTTCTATTATACTTATCGAATATACTACTACTACTACTACTACTACTACTACTACAACTTTTTTTTTTTTAACGTGGCCTCCAGCCTTCCCCAATAGCCACACCTTCGCCACCATTTTATTACCTTAATATTAAATATCCTAATACATAAGTAACTATCTTATCTGTGTTGAATTAGTTGAGCCGCAGATCTATGCAGCATTCAGTGACTGTAGCCTCATAGTCAATATCTGCAGCAGTTCTCGGAATTGGGGCAGAAGCTCTCGTTCCCCTGAGGCAGAGCAAAGCCGACCGAAGGAGAGAGAAAAACAATCGACATCTCATCCAGGCTGTAACGTAACTTCTGGGCTGCTGCTTCTGTTCGGAGATCACCTCCGCGAGTCTGGCCTAGAAACAAGTTGCACTTGGTCCCATCCCACCAGAGGTTGTGAACACTAGAGGAGTGAAGCTGCCTTGATCAACGTTTTGAATTCTCTCCACATAAGCCCTTATCTTGTCGTTCTCGTTCCTCCTATGTGCAGCATCGAGTGCTAGGTTATGGTGACATGCGGCCATGGGATCAAAAATCCTGACGTCAAAGAAAGCTCGCTGTCCCGGCGTCCAAAATCCTCGAGCACTGACGTCCACACGGGCTTTGTTAGATGTGTTTGAGGTCCTGTGTTGGAAGATCTCACCATCCAAAGGAAGGAGGGTCGGTTCTACCATGACATCCCGGCAAATTTCCTTCAACATATTTGCGGTGAGGTCCCTTACCTCGTCATGCCTCATGCATATGAAGCCCCCTTTCTTGCACACCATGGCGCGAACGCCATCATAGGAAGAGCCACACACGCATTGGGAGGGCAAACCTTCTACTGGCCGACCATACCTTAGAGCAATGGCATCTGTAAATTCTTGTTTATTAAGACTGAAACCATTTGCACTTATCGGTAACGTAGTTAACCAGTTCGAGGCGCCCACCTCCTGCGCTATAGCTACTTTTTTTTTTCAAATTTTCTGGTACCTGCAGCAACAGTTGCTGCAACTTATCATTTTGGCAGTGCTGTCGATCTGTCTTAATGGACCTACGAATCTTATTTACTTCAGTGGTATCCACCTCCCCTGTTGCATTCTGGGCTATTATGTTTTCCGTGAGGGCTGTCGTGAGCTTAAGTGAATTTTGATGTTCGGTGGCAGCAATCTCCTCTGGATTGGTTAGTCCCAGCCCTCCCAGTCTTGGTGGAAGTGCAAGAAGTGCTCTTTCTGCTGGGGTTAAGTCAGGGTGCTTCACAAATTTAGGAATGAAATTGACACTGATAGCTTCTTCCAGAGGGTGGAGGAGGGGTCCGATATCAGGGATAGTACGCATCAGGTAGTTCCAACGATGCTTAACTCCATGGGTGAATGCAGCAAAGGCCGCATGTGGCTCTGTGTTAGCAATCTCAGACAGAGCTTGGATTTCACTAACCCACTCATTCACCTTTCCCGCTACGTACTTGGTCTTGAAGTCCGCAGTGCCAATTACTGCGCCTAGATGTCTTTCGCGGTCCTTAGTTATTTTGACCTCACTTCCGCCAAAAACCTCCCTTGCCCGTTCATAATGTTCTGGCTTCACGATGAGGAAGGACTTGCTGGCGTTTGGGTGGTACCCTATTTGTGGACCTCGCGATGTTACCAAGTCCCACCACTTTTTGATGCCCTCCACTTTTCCTGCTCCTGTAAGGTCATCAGCATATGCCACTTGTTTGACCCCAGTTGTTTCAAATTTCTACTACTACTACTACTACTACTACTACTACTACTGCTACTACTACTACTACTACTACTACTACTACTACTAATAATAATAATAATAATAATAATATAATCCACACAGACTTGTGAAAGATCCAGTTGGTTAAGACAAAATCTGCATCAGCTGTACTTGAATAAATGAGCTTAAGAACGTTCCGAGTGCTTGAGGGAACTGGTGGCCACGTACCTTCGTCTCTCCTGAGTGCCGCCATCACAAGAAGCGCTACATCCTGACCAGTCTGACCAACCATCCCAACCTGTACAGAGAGAGAGAGAGATATATATATATATATATAGATAGATAGAGAGATAGATAGATAGATAGATAGATAGTACTGTATAGTTAAAGTATATATTTGACAAAGGAATATTTTGATGAAAGGAGTGATGAGGGAATATTGGCTGATAATGAATGAAGCAAAGGGGTGATAACTAGTAAACTCACACACACACACACACACACACACACACACACACACGTTTCAAGATTTATTGTCAGAGAAGAACACAATTTGTACAGGTAAGATGACTCGGGTATCTGCTATTATTTGTTCTTAATTGTAGTGAGGAACACCCATAGGTGGACCCATTATATACTTAGATGTGTGTGTGTGTGTGTGTGTGTGTGTGTGTGTGTGTGTGTGTGTGTGTGTGTGTGCGAGAAGATAAGAGGGAAAATTTAAAGCGCTTAAGAGTATAACTTCATCAAGTGGAGAGGGAATATGACAGAGTTGGAGGTGGGGTAACTGTCCTAAGGTGACTTATATACTTACGCTTCCTCTACACCATTTAACAGCTTATTAGTAGTCAGGCGTTAATTCACTTCACTGTTTCATATTGTTGACAGGTACTGGACATGTGCTGGTCAAGTCTTGGAGCTGCCACAATATTTCATCGTAAAATATTCCATAATCTCACAACTCATTCCACTTTGGGGGGGAGGTGGGGGAGGGGGGGGGGAAGGTGGTGTTGATAGTTTCCTGAGCTTGGGTGTGTGCCCTCTGTTTACTCCAGATATGTATATTTGATGAAGTAACACCCATTAAAGTGTAGTGGGTAGTATGCAGCTACCAAACAGGGAGGTACTACCGCCTAGGAAGATATTGGAAGCATAATGTGTTGTCTAATGGTAGACCCTGCTGCCATATGGCATCGAAAAATTTGTGACCAAGTCCCAGGTTGCTGATCTGAATCAATGCCTCATTTAGAAACAACTGCAAGGATTCAATTGTTTCTTTTATTGTGACAACACAACATACATATATTGTTTCTCACTCTTGATCTTTTTTCTTCATTTTGTGTCTTTATTATTATTATTATTATTATTATTATTATTATTATTATTATTATTATTATTATTATTATTATTATCATTATTATCATTATTATTATTATTATTATTATTATTATTATTATTATTATTATTATTATTATTATTATTATTATTATTATTATTATTATTATTTCTTTATTTATATTTGTTTATAAATTTTATTATTATTATTAATATTGTTATTATTATTAATATTGTTATTATTATTAATATTATTATTATTACATTTTCGCCCCCCAGACCCCGATGTGGGTCAGTGACCTGTGCCCGGGATAGGCTAATCAGGGTAAAAAAAAAAAAAAATCTTGGGTAGAATTGCAAAATTCGAAATGACTGTTATTTGAAGGTTCGTGTAAGATATTAACCCTCTAGTTGATTAGCACAAATGTTCAATAATTATAGCGTGTTTTTTCCCAGCTGAGAAAAGATGCCCCACCCCCTCCTCAAAAGGTACAGCTGATAGGCTGTTGCAAGCCTGTCCGATTTTGTTCTGAAGTAATGATGTAATTTTAAATGAGAATATTCACAATCGTTGGGATGACCGTTTCTGACGAGACAGATATTTAGCTAAATTATATAAAGATACATACAATCATTATTTCAAACATAAACATGTAGGAAGTTTATCAGAAGTATTATACATGAATTAACTGTTAAACTCGGGTAGCAAATTTACGCTTTCGGATGATGCATTTAATATATACTTATTGTTACCAACAATACGGCATACCAAGATAAATTTCGTATCAGTAATACTACATTATGCAAAAACAACATTTTAAAAGATCAGAATCACATTGAAATATTACACGGACGTTAGGAGAGGCAGGAAATATGACTGCAAACAACTTCATATTTTTCCCGCTTCTGCTAACGGTTAGGTTCAAAGTCGGAGAGAGAAGACGGATCTCCACTTTGGGGAATAAGTCAGACGTCGACAAATTTCCAAGACGACGAAACAATATGAAAAGAAAGTGAATGTTAGTCCCATGTACCTGACGGCCCATCTGGGGCAGTGTGGATACACCATGTAGACTGGATTAAGCCTTCAGTACACAAGGAGGATAGAGGCCGACACTGCACTCAACAGCCCTTACTTCCCCAACTATAAAGTTAGGTGCCATTCATATGTCAGTTGACTGAGGTGCGCTAACCTTAAACCATCAATCCTAGGACAAGGAGCTAGTGCTGTAACCACAGGCCACTGTCGGTTAAGTTTAGGGGGAACAGAAACAGATTCTGGTATATAACTCTTTGACGACACGAGAGGTAAAAGACCAATAGAAAACGCTGGAAGACATAGTAGATGGTGAAAAAATTGTCTTTTTCTTGGTGAGATGTGATGTAAACAATCCCTAGGGCAGCTCCATAAGTATAAATGGGTGTTGTACTCCAGCAGTGTCTCTTAGGTGCTCAGGAAATATTCCACTTAGTATCTCATTGTCCAAGGTTAGACTGGTAGGTTTTATCAACGTAGACCTGTGTAGAGCGTCGTAGTAGAGTGGGGCTGTCAGAAGTGAGTGAACACTTTATGAGGTGAGTTAGTTGTGGTAAGGCCAGACACCTGGTGAAGGGGTAATGGGCGTCTATTTCTTTTATCCTGCTGTTTTTACCGTTTCGTTCAGCTGATTTTCTTTCGAGGATGATGTCGATGCCTTTAGATCCGAGAACACACCAAGCAGGGTGTTGTCTACAAGGGCAATATTTCGGGCTCCCAACAAAACAGCTGCGATTAGAATGGTAATGTGACGTTTGAAGAATATAGAATGTTGTTGATATTATATTGTATAATAGTATTACGCTTTAACGACTATATTGTTTAAGCACGTACACTAATCATCAAGACTTACTAATTAAGATACATACAGTACACCTGAGAGAATAAATAATTTATATATGGAAAGATTCATATCGACCTTGGCATTATCCGTGCACTTACACTTAGCAAATACAGATATCGTTGTGTCAGTTAAAGTACCAACATCATTATCTACCAGGTAGGCGAGACGACCACATGTTGTCCCAGGATGTGAAGAAGGGCAGCAAGTATATAGTAAGAAGTGTGGGTAAACTGCCTTCATAACTGTATCTCTTTTTGACTTTGTTGAAGAAAGTCTTATGATCTTGTTAGAGAAAGAAAAAAAATATGATTGAAAAGATAGACAAGAAAATTTTTTGGAAGTGGGAATAATATTGATGATGGCGATAATAATAATAATAGTGATAATAATGAAATGTTGAAGAAGAGGAAGGTTAAAAAAAACTTGATTATTGTAAGAAGAAGAAGAAGAAAAATGGAGGAGTAATAGGTAAAGAATAAAAGAAGGCAGACGAAAGGTGGAAGAAAAATAAGAAGAAAAAGAAGAAGCAAGGCAAAAAACGAGAAGACTAGTTGCAGCTCAGGTGTTGACAAGTAAATAGGTCCTGCTACCTACCATTATATTTAGGTATATCATTATACTGTACAGTAGCCCTCACACTCGACTTTGAACACACACTTAGATAACCAAACCTTTTGGAGAGTGTAAAAACTAGTCGTGTTGCGTGAGTCGAGCTAATGAATCAGCTTATGAAGTCACTCCAATTGACAGTTCACAATCTGTTAATATCAGATGACGTACGAATCGGTAGGAAAATAGCTCATTGTCAGACTAGCCCATTATGTCTTAACTCATCCTATTATTACTTTTGTGTATGTGTGTGTGAGTGTGTGTGTGTGAGAAAGAGAGAGAGAGTGTGTGGGTGTGTGTGTGTGTGTCTGTGTGTGTGAGTGTGTGTGTGTGAGAAAGAGAGAGAGAGTGTGTGGGTGTGTGTGTGTGTGTCTGTTATAACTGGTTATATTAATGTCAGGAGTGCGGAAGTCGCCAAGTTCCTCACGTTAACACAGACAGGGGACAGCTTTATGGGTCGCAAAAACTGGTTTACTTCAATTACTTCCATGAATCAAAGTTAAGAAAGAGTTGAGTTCTGAGAATACTTTTTAACATTTTTATAGGCCAAGGTAATTTACGGCCTAATAGCAAGTTCTTGTAAGAAGTATTGTATTTTGTCTTAATGAGGCAGTAAACTTTTTAAGCAAATATTACACTGATAAACTATTTTTGGAGTAACAAATGTACACCAGGGTAACAAATAATACTTGATATACTGGACAAATTTACATCGTAACAACTAGGTTAATTATATAAAGCAACACAAAACTGTACAACAAATAAGAAAAACACATTATTTATTTAGTGTTTTTTATAGGAATTACTAATTTACTTATAATGACGTGTGACATCATATGAGTTAAAAACAAAACAGTGTCAGTTATTGTAATGAATATTTTACTCGTTTAGAAGACAAGGGCGATAGTTTTACAGAAAAAAACAGTAAAATAAGTTCTTGAAATACATACATTATTCAGTTTAAAAGAGAAAAGCAGATGCAAAATATCTTACGTCCCAACTTTCACATATATAACACATCATTACAGTACTCTACATTGTAATTACTGAAATGCTCATTATAAACATAGGAATACAAAAAGGAAGATGTTATCACCCCAATATTTATGAACAGGTTTGACTAAATTGAGCATTTGGTATTAGTGTGTACATGTATGGGGGTGTCCTGTGCTCTAGGGGATAACATGCTAAAAGACACATGATACTGGTAATGTGTACAGTATATTTTAGTATTGTTATTCTTGTTATAATACATTAACGTTCTGCAACAACTAAGGTCTTTACACACACACACACACACACTACACTAACTCAGTTTCTACACTAAACAATATCTTTTGAAAATTAGGCAAGGTGTATATAAAATAAACTGATAATTGATACTAGTGATGATAGAGAGATTGATAGATAGATAGATAGATAGATAGATAGATAGATAGATAGATAGGAAATATTTCTTTATTTTCCTGGATAATTGTGTTTAGTTAAAGATATAATGTTGCCAGGTATGGAGTTACACTTATTTGCGTTAATTCTAAGGAGATAATGTGGGTTTTAGATGGTCACACACACAGGAGTGAAGTAAACAAGGGTGTGATAGAGGGTAACCACAACTGATCAGCGAAGGAAGAACAAAAAATATCCGTAGAATTCGAGAATTATGAATATTTTATGACAGTAATTAGTAATAGGTGAAGAAAAGTTACTTGAGAATCAGTACTAATCACTTGGTATATTTTTCATTTCCTTCACTTTTATAATAAGTTCAATACAACATTAAGTAACAAAAGTGATCGGTTTAAGTATTTAGCAAAGAAGAGCATAAAGCCACTGTACTGCTGGTTGTCTTGGAATGTTTTTGTTTTTTTAAAGCTCACAATTAGCATATAAAATTAAGGTCTTAAGATTAA
Source organism: Homarus americanus (assembly GCF_018991925.1). NCBI lineage: Eukaryota > Metazoa > Arthropoda > Malacostraca > Decapoda > Nephropidae > Homarus > Homarus americanus. The sequence goes on from NW_024720226.1 coordinate 8,629, forward strand.
CCCGTGACGTAGTGTCTATAGGCACAATAACCTACAACTATTAGGAAATAAATGTTGTAATCTTGGTACTCAACTTTTCAGCCAGTCAACTTATGTTAGTTTTTTCTAGTAAAGCGTCAAAACACGTGGTATCGAAATCCTTTGAAAATCGATGAAAATGTTAATAAACAGGTGTACGGGAATACCTATTGGAGAGAGAGAGAGAGAGAGAGAGAGAGAGAGAGAGAGAGAGAGAGAGAGAGAGAGAGAGAGAGAGAGAGAGCAACCAATAGCAGTCTTGAGTGAGGCGTTGAGGTACGAAAAAAAATTGACCCCATAATATTGCACCTGCCAGGCTACTGACCTACCAGAGGAGAAGTTCATTGTGAGGGCCAGGTATTGCATGCTACTAATAAGTGTGAATATTGCTCTAGAGTCGCTGCAAAGTTTTCGATCACCATATGTGAATAAAAGTCAGTTTATACAGGTAAGAATAAGAAATACCTTGGGATTATGATTGATAATATGATTTGCTTAAGTTGGAGTTGTGGTGTTTTGCTGGTGGAAAACAGTGTGTGTCAGCGTCAAGGTTCAAACATAAATAGGGTGAAGTGTTTCCAACGTAACATCAAGGCACAATAAAAAAAACATTATTCAGAAATTTGACATTAACGGCATCTAAATGTTATAAGCTTTTAACTGATATGAGGGCAGTGTTGAGCCTCGACAACTGTAGGTAAATTAATAACCACTTTCTGTTTAATATATTCAGACGTACACAATAAATTCATCACATTTGATAACATACCCAATACAAATAGAAGAAATAATTATTTGTCAATTTCTTTTTTTATCAATCACATATAAGAGCCGTAACTATAATAATAAAAATAAAAGATTCTAGCCAAGGGTGTTGATAGTTTGAGTCATATTGTCAAGGACGTCTAGTGCTTCCAGGAACTAGTGATGAGTGCTTGAGTTCCGAGAAAAAGATGAGAATATTATAGAGTCTGATAGAAAAACTTGCCGTGTGTAAACCTGTTCGTTGCACTATCAAGCGTATTTTTCTTATTAACTAAGCCTAAAATTGCAGAAAGAAACGGAGGAAAACTTGAAGAGCAATAAAAGAGAAGCGATGGAGTGAATTGAAAGATATAATATTTGACCAATTACGGGGGAAGAATTGTAGAATAAAAGATGAACCAGAGAATATGTTACTGGAAGATAGACAAATGAGATACTAAAGAAATGGAGAAGAAAGACGGCCAGAGGAAGTGATGCTTATTAAGCACTTAATAAAATAATATAAAAAGTAACTTAGATGGACTCAAGAAAATAAAAATAAGGATAGGAAGAAAGATATAGATGACAAAAGTAAATAACTAAAGGGAAATGTATGGTAAGATGAAATAATCGAACCAGGAAGGCGAACGTTAATGGAATAGGAAAATTAATTGTTGAAACGGTTGAACAAGTTACAAATGTGAGACAGAGGAAGTGAGAGAGAGGTAGGCAGCGTATATAAGAGAACAACGATAATGAGAGACTAATAGTTATGAGAAACATACAAGGAAAATGGAGTACACTCTGCCAGTTCGACTAACAAGCTGCGGCGGCTGTGTGTGTGTAATAATAATAATAATAATAATAATAATAATAATAATAATAATAATAATAATAATAATAATAATGATAATAATGATAATAATAATAATAATAATAATAATAATAATAATAATAATAATAATAATAATAATAATAATAATAATAATAATAATAATAATAATAATAATATTTATAATAATAATAATAATAATAATAATATTAATAATAATAATAATAATAAACGGTTTATTAATAGAGTTGCTTCCGGTGGCTGAAAATATACAAACTTACATGTGATTTAGACATAATAATATACGTCCAATACATTTACAGGGCTGTACAGTACATAAATCAGGAGCTGTTTATTGTTTTAACAACAGATGAAATGGTGCTGTTCTTATATCTATCAGTGCAGGCTCTTATGGGCTGGATTTTGTTGTAGTGGCGGACTACAAGAGGTGGGCGGGGGACTGCCGGTGGCAGGAGGTGGCGATGACGAGGGTGGTGCAGTAGTCCACTGCCAAACCCTGTTAGTGCGTGGTGGTGGAGGTCACTGAAGGATGTGTGTGTGTGCGTGTGTGTGTGTGTGCGTGTGTGTGTGTGTGTAATAATAATAATAATAATAATTGACGGTTTATTGAAAAAGTTCTGCAGCCCGAAGGCTGAAAATATACATTGGACATTATGACTTATTACATACATTGGTGGTTTAACAAAAGCCTTCATTAAAGAAAGGTAAAGGAACATACAGTGAGCATACAGATTAATGTAGGTGTTGAACAGCAAACACGTAGTGTAGTAACTCCCTCCCAGATGGTGTTAGGAGGGACCTCACGTGGCGTAGTAGTTCCCTCACAGATGGTGTTATGAGGGGCCTCACGTGGTGTAGTAGTTCCCTCACAGGTTTAAACACGGCAAGTTTTTCTATCAGACTTTAAATGTCATTATCTTCTTCTCGGAATTCAAACACTCATTACTAGTTCCTAGAAGCCCTCGAGGTGCTTGAAAATACAGTTGTCAAGGCGCAACACTGCCCTCATATCAGTTACAAGCTCATAACATTTAGATGCCATTAATGTCAAATTTCTGAATAATGTTATTTTTTGTGCCTTGATGTTACGTTGGAAACACTTCACCCTATTTATGTTTGAACCTTGACGCTGACACACACTGTTTTCCACCAGCAAAACACCACAACTCCAACTTAAGCAACTCATATTATCAATCATAATCCCAAGGTATTTCTTATTCTTACCTGTATAAACTGACTTTTATTCACGTATGGTGATCGAAAACTTTGCAGCGACTCTAGAGCAATATTCACACTTATTAGTAGCATGCAATACCTGACCCTCAGAATGAACTTCTCCTCTGGTAGGTCAGTAGCCTGGCAGGTGCAATATTATGGGGTCAAATTTTTGTACGTCCCTCAACGCCTCACTCAAGACTGCCATTGGCCTCTCTCTCTCTCTCTCTCTCTCTCTCTCTCTCTCTCTCTCTCTCCAATAGGTATTCCCGTACACCTGTTTATTAACATTTTCATCGATTTTCAATGGATTTCGATACCACGTGTTTTGATGCTTTACTAGAAAAAACTAACATAAGTTGACTGGCTGAAAAGTTGAGTACCAAGATTACAACATTTATTTCCTAATAGTTGTAGGTTCTTGTGCCTATAGACACTACGTCACGGGTTAATCTTAAGACCCAAATTTTATATGCTAATTGTGAGCTTTAAAAAAACAAAAACATTCCAAGACAACCAGCAGTACAGTGGCTTTATGCTCTTCTTTGCTAAATACTTACACCGATCACTTTTGTTACTTAATGTTGTATTGAACTTATTATAAAAGTGAAAGAAATGAAAAATATACCAAGTGATTAGTATTAATTCTCAACTAACTTTTTTTGACCTATTACTAATTACTGTCATAAAATATTCATAATTCTCGAATTCTACGGATATTTTTTGTTCTTCCTTCGCTGATCAGTTGTGGTTACCCTCTATCACACCCTTGTTTACTTCACTCCTGTGTGTGTGACCAACTAAAACCCACATTATCTCCTTAGAATTAAAGCAAATAAGTGTAACTCCATACCTGGCAACATTATATCTTTAACTAAACACAATTATCCAGGAAATTAAAGAAATATTTCCCATCTATCTATCTATCTATCTATCTATCTATCTATCTATCTATCTATCCATCTATCTATCTATCTATCTATCTATCTATCTATTTATCTATCTATCTATCTATCTATCTATCAATCTCTCTATCATCACTAGTATCAATTATCAGTTAATTTTATATACACCTTGCCTAATTTTCAAAAGATATTGTTTAGTGTAGAAACTGAGTTAGTGTAGTGTGTGTGTGTGTGTGTAAAGACCTTAGTTGTTGCAGAACGTTAATGTATTATAACAAGAATAACAATACTAAAATATACTGTACACATTACCAGTATCATGTGTCTTTTAGCATGTTATCCCCTAGAGCACAGGACACCCCCATACATGTACACACTAATACCAAATGCTCAATTTAGTCAAACCTGTTCATAAATATTGGGGTAATAACATCTTCCTTTTTGTATTCCTATGTTTATAATGAGCATTTCAGTAATTACAATGTAGAGTACTGTAATGATGTGTTATATATGTGAAAGTTGGGACGTAAGATATTTTGCATCTGCTTTTCTCTTTTAAACTGAATAATGTATGTATTTCAAGAACTTATTTTACTGTTTTTTTCTGTAAAACTATCGCCCTTGTCTTCTAAACGAGTAAAATATTCATTACAATAACTGACACTGTTTTGTTTTTAACTCATATGATGTCACACGTCATTATAAGTAAATTAGTAATTCCTATAAAAAACACTAAATAAATAATGTGTTTTTCTTATTTGTTGTACAGTTTTGTGTTGCTTTATATAATTAACCTAGTTGTTACGATGTAAATTTGTCCAGTATATCAAGTATTATTTGTTATCCTGGTGTACATTTGTTACTCCAAAAATAGTTTATCAGTGTAATATTTGCTTGAAAAGTTTACTGCCTCATTAAGACAAAATACAATACTTCTTACAAGAACTTATTAAAGTATTGGTCAATAGTACTGCCGGTAACATTACAATTTTATTATCCAATAAAAAAAAGAATCATTACAACAGTTATTTTGAAAGCTCTTGGCCTATATAAATGTTAAAACGTATTCTCAGAACTCAACTCTTTCTTAACTTTGAGTCATGGAAGTAATTGAAGTAAACCAGTTTTTGCGACCCATAAAGCTGTCCCCTGTCTGTGTTAACGTGAGGAACTTGGCGGCTTTCGCACTCCTGACATTAATATAACCAGTTATAACAGACACACACACACTCCCTCTCTCTCTCACACACACACACACACACTCCCTCTCTCTCACACACACACACACACACACACACACTCTCTCTCTCTCTGTCACACACACACACACACTCCCTCTCTCTCTCACACACACACACACCTCTCTCTCTCTCTCACACACACACACACACCTCCCTCTCTCTCTCACACACACACACACACACACCTCCCTCTCTCACACACACACACACACACACACACACACACTCCCTCTCTCTCTCTACACACACACACCCCTCTCTCACACACACACACACCTCCCTCTCTCTCTCCCCACACACACACACACACACACACACCCTCTCTCTCACACACACACACACACACACACTCCCCTCTCTCTCTCACACACACACACACACACTCCCTCTCTCTCACACACACACACACACACACACACACACCCTTTCTCTCCACACACACACACCTCCCTCTCTCTCCACACACACACACACTCCCTCTCTCCCACACACACACACACACACACACACCTCCCTCTCTCTCTCTCACACACACCTCCTCTCTCTCTCACACACACACACACGCCCTCTCTCTCTCACACACACACACACACACACACACACACTCCCTCTCTCTCACACACACACACACACACACACACAAAAGTAATAATAGGATGAGTTAAGACATAATGGGCTAGTCTGACATTGAGTTATTTACCTACGGAATCGTACGTCATCCGATATTAACTGATTGTGAACTGTGAATTGGAGTGACTTCATGAGCTGATTCATTAGCTCGACTCACGCAACACGACCAGCTTTTACACTCTCCAAAAAGTTGGTTATCTATGTGTGTGTTCAAAGTCGAGTGTGAGAGCTACTGTACAGTATAATGATATACCTAAATATAATGGTAGGTAGCAGGACCTAATTACTTGTCAACACCTGAGCTGCAATTAGTCTTCTCGTTCTTGCCTTGCTTCTTCTTTCTTCTTATTTTCTTCCACCTTTCGTCTTTCTTCTTATATTCTTTCCCTATTACTCCTCCATTCTTCTTCTTCTTCTTGTTACAATAATCAAGTTTTTTTAACCTTCCTCTTCTTCAACATTTCATTATTATCACTATCATTATTATTATCGCCATCATCAATACTATTACCACTTCTAAAAAAATTTCTTGTCTATCTTTTCAATCATATTTTTTTTCTTTCTCGAACAAGATCATAAGACTTTCTTCAACAAAGTCAAAAAGAGATACAGTTATGAAGGCAGTTTACCCACACTTCTTACAATATACTTGCTGCCCTTCTTCACATCCTGGGACAACATGTGGTCGTCTCGCCTACCTGGTAGATAATGATGTTGGTACTTTAACTGACACAACGATATCTGTATTAGCTAAGTGTAAGTGCACGGATAATGCCAAGGTCGATATGAATCTTTCCATATATAAATTACTTATTCTCTCAGGTGTACTGTATGTATCTTAATTAGTAAGTCTTGATGATTAGTGTACGTGCTTAAACAATATAGTCGTTAAAGCGTAATACTATTATACATTATAATATCAACAACATTCTATATTCTTCAAACGTCACATTACCATCCTAATCGCAGCTGTTTTGTTGGGAGCCCGAAATATTGCCCTTGTAGACAACACCCTGCTTGGTATGTTCTCGGATCTAAAGGCATCGACATCATCCTCGAAAGAAAATCAGCTGAACGAAACGGTAAAAACAGCAGGATAAAAGAAATAGACGCCCATTACCCCTTCACCAGGTGTCTGGCCTTACCAAGACTAACTCACCTCATAAAGTGTTCACTCACTTCTGACAGCCCCACTCTACTACGACGCTCTACACAGGTCTACGTTGATAAAACCTACCAGTCTAACCTTGGACAATGAGATACTAAGTGGAATACTTCCTGAGCACCTAAGAGACACTGCTGGAGTACAACACCCAGTTATACTTTTGGAGCTGCCCTAGGGATTGTTTACATCACATCTCACCAAGAAAAAGACCATTTTTTCACCATCTACTATACCTTCCAGCGTTTTCTATTGGTCTTTTACCTCTCGTGTCGTCAAAGAGTTATATACCAGAATCTGTTTCTGTTCCCCCTAAACTTAACCGACAGTGGCCTGTGGTTACAGCACTCGCTCCTTGTCCTAGGATTGATGGTTTAAGTTTAGCGCACCTCAGTCAACTGACATATGAATCGCACCTAACTTTATAGTTGGGGAAGTAAGGGCGGTTGAGTGCAGTGTAGGCCTCTATCCTCCTTGTGTACTGAAGGCTTAATCCAGTCTACATGGTGTATCCACACTGCCCCAGATGGGCCGTCAGGTACATGAGACTAACATTCACTTCCTTTTCATATTGTTTCGTCGTCTTGGAAATTTGTCGACGTCTGACTTATTCCCCAAAGTGGAGATCCGTCTTCTTTCTCCGACTTTGAACCTAACCGTTAGCAGACGCGGGAAAAATATGAAGTTGTTTGCAGTCATATTTCCTGCTTCTCCTAACGTCCGTGTAATATTTCAATGTGATTCTGATCTTTTACAATGTTGTTTTTGCATAATGTAGTATTACTGATACGAAATTTGTCTTGGTATGCCGTATTGTGGGTAAAAATAAGTATATATTAAATGCATCATCCGAAAGCGTAAATTTGCTACCCGAGTTTAACAGTTAATTCATGTATAATACTTCTGATAAACTTCCTACATGTTTATGTTTGAAATAATGATTGTATGTATCTTTATATAATTTAGCTAAATATCTGTCTCGTCAGAAACGGTCATCCCTCGTCAGAAACGTCATCCCAACGATTGTGAATACTCTCATTTAAAATTACATCATTACTTCAAAACAAAATCGGACAGGCTTGCAACAGCCTATCAGCAGTACGTTTTGAGGAGGGGGTGGGGCATGTTTTCTCAGCTGGGAAAAAAACACGCTATAATTATTGAACATTTGTGCTAATATACTACAGGGTTAATATCTTACACGAACCTTCAAATAACAGTTATTTCGAATTTTGCAATTCTACCCGAGTTTTTTTTTATTTATTTTTACCCTGATTAGCCTACCCGGGCACAGGTCACTGACCCATATCGGGGTCTGGGGGGCGAAAATGTAATAATAATAATAATAATAATAATAATAATAATAATAATAAATAATAATAATAATAATGATAATAATAATAATAATAATAATAATAATAATAATAATAATAATAATAATAATAATAATAATAATAATAATCACAATAAATAAAATTTATAAACAAATATAAATATTGAAATAATAATAATAATAATAATAATAATAATAATAATGATAATAATAATAATAATAATAATAATAATAATAATAATAATAATAATAATAATAATAATTAATTCACAATAAATAAAATTTATAAACAAATATAAATATTGAAATAATAATAATAATAATAATAATAATAATAATAATAATAATAATAATAATAATAATATTTATAATAATAATAATAATAATAATAATAATAATAATAATAATAATAATAATAATAATAATATTAAAGACATACAAAAATGAAGAAAAAAAAGATAAAGGGTGAGAAACAATATATGTATGTTGTGTTGTCAAAATAAGTGAAACAATTGAATCCTTGCAGTTGTTTCTAAATGAGACATAGATGCAGATCAGCAACCTGGGACTTGGTCACAAATTTTTCGATGCCATATGGCAGCAGGGTCTACCATTAGAAAACACATGTTTCCAATATCTTCCTAGGCGGTAGTACCTTCCTGTTTGGTAGCTGCCTACTACCCACTACACTTTAATGGGTGTTACTTCATCAAATATACATATCTGGAGTAAACAGAGGGCACACACCCAAGCTCAGGAAACTATCAACAGCACCCCCCCCCCACCTCCCCCCAAAGTGGAATGAGTTGTGAGATTATGGAATATTTTACGATGAAATATTGTGGCAGCTCCAAGACTTGACCAGCACATGTCCAGTACCTGTCAACAATATGAAACAGTGAAGTGAATTAACGCCTGACTGCTAATAAGCTGTTAAATGGTGTAGAGGAAGCGTAGGTATATAAGTCACCTTAGGACAGTTACCCCACCTCCAACTCTGTCATATTCCCTCTCCACTTGATGAAGTTATACTCTTAAGCGTTTTAAATTTTCCCTCTTATCTTCTCTGACTGTTTCCCTCTAAATATATTCACGAAAGAGCTGGTATTAACAGTCATCAACAACAAATGAAATGAAACCTGTTTAAATATAAAATTAAACAACTCAGTTCAGGTAAAATTGCCCTCAATTTAACATATAATTATTTATACATAATCACCAGATACACAACATGCGCACCTTCCCCTGTTTGGCGTTTTCACTTTTTAAACCGGATTTCTGTTTAATATTTTTATTACTGTGAGGAGTTGGGGTGCTGGTGGTAGAGTGGTACCGCTCTTGCCTTCGCAAGCGAGATGTCACGGGTTCGATTCCCGGGCCGGTGGAAGTTGTTTGGACACACTTCCTAGCCCCCATTAGTCCCTGTTCACCTAGCAGTAAAGTAGGTAACTGTCGAAAGTCGCGAATTCGTATTCAGGGACAAGTTGTTGGAGCTTCCAATAACTTGATGACACAAACCATTGACTCTTCAGGCTTCTATGCCCTTGACTCTTCAGGCTTCTATGCCCTTGACTCTTCAGGCTTCTACGCCCTTAACTCATGAGACATAAAGGCAAGCATGAACTTAGCATGCTTCCCTGTTGGGCGCTGTAAACGCTTCTGCGCTTCACCTTACACAAGGATGTAGGGGAGTGCCCAATAAAAAAAAAAAAAAAAAAACTGTGAGGAGTAGGAACGTTTACTAAACGAGAATTAAAAATGAAAAATGGTACACTGGCCGATGGTGTGTGTGTGTGTGTGTGTGTGTGTGTGTCAGCTTTGAAAGAGACGACGCCACCTCAACGTCTCACTTGAGTGCTGTCTGGCTGACGAACTGATCCCAGAAGGAGAAGTAGTCATTTTGTTCAGAAGCCTTTACCAGGTGGACGCAAATTTCAAATCTTCTCTGTCTGTCTGTCTGTCTGTCTGTCTGTCTCCCTCTTTCTGGCTTTGTTTGCGTCTCTTCTTCTACCAACTCTCCCTCTCCGGCTTGTCTGCATCTCTCGCTCTACCAGTTCTTTCTCTATCTCTCTGTCTCTCTATTTCCGTGTTTGTATCTCTCCTTGTACCGGAGAGATGTATCTTTTTTCATCCTTAATTATTGATGACTAGCATAGATAAGCTATTAATAAGCGTTAAAAGGCCTAAGTTGGTGAATAACGGTAATACAATATAACTTCAACATCCATGTATAACTCTCTCTCTCTCTCTCTCTCTTTCTCTCTACTGATAATCTTAAACCTTCTCACCCTCAAAAGATCAGTTATCGATATAAAGTTACAAGAAATGTTACAGCAATCCTAATGCCATTTCTTGCTGCGCCTTCAGCTCATAACATCACTTGATCTCAGACTCACTCTTCCACTTTCTCCCTCACCCACTGCTTGTTCTCACCAACATGGAATTACAACATTTGTCTTTGATATTCTGCTGTAACATTACCAATTACATGTTATATAAGATCTTCAAAATTAAACTTTGTTAAACTAAGTTAGATTTAGGTATGACAGCACCTCTATACGTGACGACTTTATCCTTGTTATTGACGCACTCATTCACTCACTCATATCTATACTGGCACTGCATTGTACTACTAGCAATTGTGTCATTTCCTATATTCCTATGTGCTTGTATAATATATATATATATATATATATATATATATATATATATATATATATATATATATATATATATATATATATATATATATTCTCTTTGATCATGCTTCACCTCTCTTTTCAACCAAGCTGTTTTCATTTACATCATATCACATACCTCTCTCTCTCTCTCTTTCTCCCTGACAGAGTTAACTGCTTTTGACACTTTAATTAAACATCTCAAAACTAATTAGTTAAATATTAATAAAACTGAATCTAGCGAAAAATAATATACACAAACTACATTACAGGTAATTGAGGGAGTAAGAGACAGAGACAGACTAAACTATTGAGGAAACATCTATCAGTAATAATGTGAAGGTTTGTACGGCAATGAACTACAAATGTTATGGCTACTAATATAAAAAAAATATTATCAATTATTAGTTACAGTAACTACTGTAAGTGTAATAATTATGGTTTATGAATAACTAATAACCTATTACAGGACGACCTATGATACAAAGTCTACAACCTCATATAAAATATTAATGTAAATAAAACAAATTAATCTAAATATCTTTATGAGGAAAATCTCATGTACGCATTGAACACTAGTAAAGGAAAGCTGCCTCTTAAACCATAGTTACTTAATCGATGAATAATAAGTGATTTCCAACAGAGAATAAAAAAATTGAGATACCCTTAGAAATATATATCTTAATTATGAAACCCAGGAATTAACGATCTAGCCAGGAGCCGTGAAGCTAATAATACTGTAGTATAACCAACACTTGTTGCACCTCGTATCTTAGAGCACCTCTTATCTTAGAGCACCCTGTATCTTAGTGCACCCTGTATAATAGTGCACCCTTTATCTTCGTGCACCCTGTATATTCATGCACTCAGTATAATCACACACCCAGTTGTTCACACACCCACTCATCTCCATACACACACAATCCTCACGTAACCTCGTGATCAAACACAAACTGATTTCTCCCGGCTACCACCACCTGGGAACCCGTATGGCAACTGACCCAGACGAGAATTTGTTTAAGCTGTCGCCAAGACAACAACCACACCAAGTTAACGAGCTGCATGACCCAGTGTCAAGGAATAGTCCGAGAAGACCGGACAACTCCCCAACTGCACTGGCAAACCATTACCCCGGAATACGATCAGCAAATCGATTAACATCCAGGTTCCCAGTTACTGCTGGGTAGACAGAGGCAAATGGCGTAGAGAAACTTGCCCATAGTTTCACCCTGCCCGGAGATCGAACCCGGGTCCGCTCGCTTGCGAGGCGAGAATGCTGACCGTTACACCACAGGTCGCGCCAGACGAGATAGAGACGCCGGGTTATATAACATTAACATAATTCTACGTTAGAGTTCGATTTTAATTAAAGTTATGAAATTAGTTGACGCCGCTGTTTACTTAGAGACAAGTGTGTAATTCATAACATATACTGATGAGTGTTGAGCATTATTTTCACCTGTTGCCACTGAAAGTTGATTACTCTAATTTACACTGTGTACATCTCTCCCTCCGGGCTGTATACCGCTCTAGTGTATCCTCAGCGTGGGTAAACAACGTCGGTTTTGGTTGAATGGGAGATCCCCTCTTCATAAAACTCTGTCGGTTGATGAGGAACTCGCCATCTGAAATAGATCCCAGCGGCGCTTCAGGACAGACTTCCTCCACAAATGGGGGAAACAACACCAGCAAAGTAGTATCTCGTTCTCGTTCTACGAAACTGCGGAATTACAATCACGAAAATTTAGGTACGAATTTCACTATCAATACTTGCAACTCTGAATTTTGAGTTCATGAAAAAAAAGGAAATTTTTAAGGTTTAATTTGTTTTATAAAATATTATATTTGGTTGAACACGTTCTTCCGTTTGTTCAAGTGTAAGTTTCATACTGCGGCCTGGTGACTGTAGCAGGTCTCCCGCACCCCACTTGTAAACTCTTGTCACCTGTAATATAACATTTCATCCCAGTTCTCACCTTTCAAGATAATTAATTTATTTTATTCTATTATGTTTGACAAAAGATTAATAATTCCTGGTGGTAGCCTACATCCGTGGGTATGCTAGGGGTCACCTTGGTCGAAATGAAGGCTACAGGGATCTGAGAGTCAGGTAACAAGTTTGACAACTGGTGAGAATTTGGGGCACAATTAAATAGAAATAATGAATAATAGAAAAAAATTTAATCAAAATTCCGAAACAGTACAAACACAAGATAAACATAACACAGGAAGAATATCATTTGATGCGTATGTAAGAATGTGACTTGTTTCGTATAGAACTGGCCCTCCACAATACTCTCTCATTAGCAGTAATAATGGTTCAATGACATACAACATGCAGGAACATAGCAATAATCAATGTAAAGAAAGATGATAATTGAAAGTTCAGCTACCAGACCTGGTGGCTTGACAGACCGCAAGAGAAATAATTACCTCGAGCTCTTAAGGCTAAACACAAACGTAAGGCCAACCAAGTTTTATTGAATATTTCCACTGAAAAAAAATAGATAATGTATATTTTTATTTTCTTAAGTGCAGTAGTCTTGTTAAGTTAATCTGTCGACAATCTTAATGCCCAAGGGAGGTATTGTAATTACTAAGCTGTCCACGTCAACACACACTTATAAAATACATTATATTTGCAGACGATAGTAATCTCTATGCCAGCAACTCAGACCTCCATTCCTTGAGGAGAACTATGAACACTGAATTGACTAAAGTCGGGACCTGGGTAATACTGTACGTAATAAACTGACCTTTAACCTCGAGAAAACCCACTACACGATCTTTCACAGAAGGAAAAACTTAACCCCCAAACTTAGACCTCCTGTACCTTGGTAATACAGTCCTCAAACGCGAACACAATACCAAATTCCTCGGAGTTATTGTTGATGAGAAACTTAACTGGAGAAACCACATACAAGCCATTCACAGTAAAGTCAATAAACAGTGCGGTATCATGTATCACACTCGACAGTCACTCACTCTCACAGCAATGAAAGAAATCTATCATGATCTTGTTTATCAACACCTGATACACTGTCACACACACTATGGGGGGCCTCTGGCTCTTCAAAAACACAATTCCTGGTTACTGCACCAAAGAGAGTTGTACGGACAATGACCTACTTGAAAAAAAAAAAATCACACAAACGAAAGATTTGCTAAATTGAAAATGTTAAAATTCGAGGATATTAACACCTACTGCTGTCCCCTCTTTGTTTACAAATCTGTCAATCACTTGCTTGACCATAATTATTTCCAGTTCCGGAATAATCAGAGATACAACTTAAGGCACCCAGAGCTACTAAGACCACCCCCCATGCGCTCCCAGACCTCCGTGATAGTAAAATATCACGGTGTGAAGGTGTGGAACAACTTACCTCCACCCATCCAAGCAAAGACTATGCTCCCTTCCTTTAAATCATCTCTTAAAAAATATCTATTGTCTAAGTATTAATATTTCTTGTAATACCTACTATATATACCTGCTTTTATTGTGCCATCAAAACCGTTTTATCAAAATTTATCATGTAAATAGATAAGAAATTACCGTTGCAATAAATATATTTGCCAACTAGACATAATCCTGAGAGCTCTGTCCTCTTGTTTAACCTTCATATTGTACAACCCACGTTGTACTGCTTCCCCATTATATATATACTTTTGTTTCAATTCCACTGTAATTTATTTATATACTTATAATATAAATTAAAAAATAAATAAAAATAAAAATTAATAAATATATAAAATAATTAAATATCGAAGTGATAATCGTGGTAACATTCTGATATGTTCTTATTACCACCATGCTATGTGTACTATTCCATATGGTATTAAATGTTACATAATACTTCTTTGAGATAAATGTACAGTATATATATCAGGTGCCCACAAGAGAGCCCAGACTCTCAACTGGCTCAGCCATGTTAATATTGTTATTATTATCCACTCTGTAACTGTGTTTTTCTGGCTAAATAAACTGTTTCAATTCAATCCATTCGTTAACTTTTTTGTCTGCATGATAATTATAGTCAACAGTTCATACTTCGAGGATAAACTCATGGGGAGACTAACGTTACTTGATAAATTTGTTTTGTGAAGGGTCAAAATATAATCAGGAATCAAACTCTTTTAATGGATATTTCTTTGTGGCTAGGATCAGTTCCTTCTACATTATTTAGTGTCTGTGTTCCTGTTCAGTTCTTTTGGTTATCTTATTTCTTTATTTTTGTCACCTTACGTCTGAAATACTAAAAAAAGTTGGCGTTAAACCAAGAACAAATCTGTCAACAACTGATCACCTTCTTCAAACTTGACTTGTATTTCTTCTCCACTTAGTAAAATTCCTTCACCTAGTGCGTTGAAGGCAACTGACGGAGCCACCGAGATCTTCTTCCTTCTACAGACAATTCACCCCCGGCCAATCATCGACTTTCTGAATAAATTTTGAGGAATTCTTCTCCGGACTATCCAACAATTAGCTATAAACCTTTAGTCTCCCCTCCCCTCCCCTTCATGATGGAGTCTCCCTTCACTGTCCTCAATGTTATTCTGCTGACTTCCTAGCTACAACTTCCCACACTGATTATATACAGATGGGAGATCCATCATAAGTGAGTTAGCCCAGTCGGGAGCCGTGCCTTTATGTTGCCGAAGTTTGACTAGGCCATCTGGTAAACCAACAAGTTCTCCAGTACCTTACCATAGCATAGATACTGGAGGTGTTGGACCCGTCTTACTCCTTGCCAATTTTGCTTTCTGAACTGAAGCTGATGAGTGTTTCTTGAACTCCACTGTCTTCTATACGCCATATAAAAACCATCTCTGATTTCTTGGTGACTTCTAGAATATTTACTACAATGCCACACTTATATCTAGTAAGTTCACAACTGTTATGCTTGGGTTATCTTGTTTTCACTCTCATACTGCGCTGGTGATAATGTCGAGAACAGGTTTGTCTCCACATTCCTGCACTATATATTCAATTTTCTTCCAGATCAGTCACCTCAACACTGCAGTTGTCACTTTGTCACACCGTCCACAAATGCCCGACAACTTCATGGTTACAAGTCAGACTTCTACGTAGTAAACACTTCCCCACTTCTCCCGTCTTATTACTACACTCTCGTCTGTGGCAGTAATGAAGAACATCATGACTGAGGACGCCCACTTATGCGGAAGTTGTTTTACCTGAATTATTGTATGTTTTGACACTTGCCAATCTTGTGATCATGTCTTTACTGTTGCTGACTCACCATTCTACCTGTAAATATTTCCAGTTATAGACAGCTTTGATTGTTGCAACTCTGTTAAGCAACACCCAGGAGGCAGACACCTTCTTTTTGATTTGCTCCAAGAATTTCGTCATAGTGTTGCCTTAGCCGCTAAGGCTTAGCGAGTGAGATATTACGTTCTACTAAAATTCTTGAGCAAATAATTAATTGAGCATAAACCTGAACCCGGCTCACTTAAATACCTGTTTATCAACTACTTCACACTCGCCGTGAGGTGACCGATATACTAGAATTCAATGTTTCTCAAACTGGGGGCTATGGCCCTCAAGGGGGTCACGGCAAGATTTTAGAGGGGGGAGGGGGGCATGGAGGTCTAGTGTAAGTTGTATATGTTTGGAGAAAATGTGGAAACTCTGATTCAACTTTTTTTTTACTTTGCCTTGTTAGGGGAGAAATCGTTTTGTTTTGTTTTTTCGTCTTTTTTGTCATTGTGTGTAATCATAATACCCGTACGGTACAGTTTTGATATTTACATAGTATGGTGCAGCAGCTAATAATAATAATAATAATAATAATAATAATAATACAGTATAAATAATAATAATAATAATAATAATAATAATAATAATAATAATAATAATCATAATACAGTATTAATAATAATAATAATAATAATATTAATAATTATAATAATAATAATAATAATAATAATACAGTATTAATAATAATAATAATAATAATAATAATAATAATAATTATAATAATAATAATAATAATAATAATACAGTATTAATAATAATAATAATAATAATAATAATAATAATAATAATAATAATAATAATAATAATAATAATAATAATAATAATAATAATAATAATAATAATAATAATAATAATAATAATCCCACTCTCCACCAAGTTCTCGTGCATAAATAACGTGGGCACTATAACAGCTGACCTTGATTATAATTTATATTGTCGTGTTGTAAAATCCTCAGTGAATGAAATATCAAAACATGTATTGGAATTGCATATATTTTTTAGGCTAATACGTAAAATAGTCATGTTTTTCATCGCATAATATGTCAAACGACTCGGCTTCCTCGTGTCCAAGTCAAATTATAATATATTTTCAGAATAGAGTTAACCTGTTGTGAAAAACCCTCTTGACCTTCACCATTGGATATTTGGAATTGTTTGTTTATCAATTTAGTGATGAGTGGACAACTGATTCATCACAGCTTTATATCGTGGGTAGTATTTTAAAGATCTTGTATTCGTCTATATATTCGTGTGTGTGTGTGTGTGTTACCGCGGACTGCAGGAAGTACTAGTGGTTTCTGCTCGTGTTTAGGTGCGTTGCCGGGCGTAATGTTCACTTAGCACCATCCATAGATCTCATGATAAAGTTTAAATAAGACACCGCAGCAAAGAACCAAACAGGGAAATATATTTTAAGTACAGTCAGGTAAAGAAATAAAAATAAAACACCTTTTGATAAAATACCATTACTCCTGCATACATTATCAAACTTTTGAGAGACAGAAGGAGAAACTATGCGCGAATTTTGCTGAAAAATGTGGTTTTTAACTATGTTAATCCCCAGAAATTTTAAGGATTTTGAGTTTGTATTGTCAACATCATCTATAGAAGGCTTCAGTCCAGGTGGGATCTACTGTAGCATTTAGTTCCATAGCCAAAAAACACACCAGGAGAATATTTCCTTTAAATTCCTCAGTAAACACCTGGCAACGTGGTCAAGACGAGAAGGTGGAGGTAATCTACAAGAGTGGCATCAACTAAGGCGTCGTTGGTAAAGCCGGACCACGAGTCACTCACATAAAGAAGGTAAATTACAGTTCAACCCCTCAAAGACAGTGCTGTTATGTAGCTGGATGACAAAGCCTTTTTGATTTTGTCCCAAGTCGTTTGAAAATTGTGTGTAAAGAGTTCTACATGGGTATTTGTCGCCACTCAGTAGTAACACAGGTAGAAGTAGAATTTTTTGGTGCAGGATAACCAGAGTAACATAATCAACGGCAACACTACCGTGGAAACACTATCACTGCAAACAATATCAAGCAACTGCAATGCTACCGTGGCAGACAAGGCACATATCCCCCGGTGGCAAACTACATTGGCAGACAAGGCTTGGGTCCGTAAATGGCAACACTAGTGAGACAGACAAGGCAGATGACTGTGGCCAGACAAGGCTTGTGGCCGCCAATAACAGCCCAACATATGGATTTATCGCAGTTTGTTTGCTGGCTGGAATAACCTGCAGGCACCACGACTATGTCAACATCACAATCCTGGTCATTTTTCTGTGAATAAAGTTGACGAATTTCACTTGTTTGACGACCATAAATACACTGATGTAATTTTCTACTTTACTTGTATAATTGTCAGAGGTTTTATGAATAATTACGTCGTGACGATAATGTTAATGTATTTATAATGTGTACTCTTATACGAACACTCATGTACAATGAATTTAAGCTGTGAACTAACAGCATCAGTGCAGCACTAACCTAACCAAATTTAACTTAACCACAACTGATTTCGGTGATGTATAAGTAAGATAACGAAATATGCCTCAGATAACAGTCAATTAAAAAAAACAAATTTCCATTGAAGTTCTAACAATGATAACAAAAAGTTATCCCAATATATTGTAGTTTCTGTAGGTTAGTGTTGATACGGTAAGAGTATATTACTTCTGTTTACTGAGTTATCTCTGTCCTTCCTCTCTCCTTTATTCTTTATGCTGTACGTGTTCTCTCTCTCTCTCTCTCTCTTCCTTCCCTCTCTGTCTGTCTTTCCTCGTTTCGTTGATTGAAACAAAAAATAAGTCCCATGACATTAACCTTGTGGACACATTGTGTATTTGTTCATGGTAATTGGAAACCTGGACAAGTATGTCTCTTGACCCGGTCTTTTCCTGGCCCTCACTCTCATGTTGCAGCGTGTTGACAGCATTGCAAATTTCCGTGAACACATTCAAAATCACTCGTAACGTTATTTTTTTTCTCCTCCCCTTACCTGTTGATACGAAAGGTCATCAAGATACGGTAGAATTTCATTCCAATTGGACATGTTGCAACGTATTGACAGAATTGCAAATTTTCATGAACAGATTCACCAATACATATATTAGTTTTTTTCCTAAGTGAGATAATTTTGGTACAGGTGAGTCTCATTGCAATATTCACTTCATTTATTACGCTGTCTTTGGGTCGTAGTAAGCCAGTTATCTACCTCTTTGCATTTCCATTTTGGGAGGATATTTTCACGAATCTGAGAACACATACCCGTGTCCGTGTTAACATGGTGCTGCCACTTGTCGAGAGAATTGTAAATTTCGTCCATTTGACATATCATAGACGCGCATGTACAGCACATTCAGCCACGCCCATGTAGAAGACAATCGGTGAAAGACCTCTAAGAATTCACACACACACAGACGGGTGAGCCCAACATATACACACGGCACAGGTGGTAAATTGGCATCTTCTCAACAACTTCACAAGGGATCAAGTATCCTCCTAACCAGCACAGGTATTTGGTAATGGACCCGGGAAGAACAGCACAGAGGCTAGGGCTGACATACAAGGCTAGGAGTGCAGCAATATGACCATGAATAAAAAAGAGGTCACACCCTGCACTATGACTCGGTTCGAACCACCCACGATTAACACCTGCTTCAGATACAGAGAACAAACCCAACACTGAACAACACAGTTCCAAAAATCATGGGACTGGAATACAAACCCCTTACCACCAACACCACCACCACCACCACCCCACAAGGAAAATACTGAAATAGCAATAAAATCTATGCGTGTGGAATTCTGCTCCTCGCCGCCCTTGTAACTCGCCAGGCCACCGTGTGTTGCGATACTGTATATGTGTCTGTCTGCCTTAGGGAACCAATTTACCCCCATGGTATTCATACACAAGGTAAAGCAATGTTGATGTGAAGGGGTTGACACAGTGAAGAGATTTGACAACGACGTGGGTGTGTGTGATTTAAAAGTGAACGTAAGGTTGTTTTATTCTACACACATATACTGTACATATGGTCATCCATTCGTCAATATATTTATTTTTCAAAATGCAGAGTACCGCTGTTGCCCTGAATACGCCCCAACTAACTTAATCATACATGCAATGGTGAATGTATTTATACCGATTGTTCAACATGAATAAAGATTAGTTCACCCTTCACTGCCGACTTTTATTCCATTATTCACATACCAAATCATAAAACATTGCTATAAAGCCTCACTCTCTTGTTACACGTTAAAAAGCAACTAATGTTGTGATATGTGCTGATTATAATAGCGATGATGTTAATGGTGATAAAATATTGATAAGATTGTAATAATAATAATAATAATAATAATAATAATAATAATAATAATAATAACACACCAGTAGAATACAGTATTTACATCACAAATGAACAAATACTTTATACAGTAAAAAACATTTTAACTATATTTTCGTATATTTGTTTATATGCTGATGATGCAAAATAACAAAAAACGGCAATACTGAAAGAATCAAAGTTTCCCCTTATCAAACTACAGATACAAACCTCATGAAGGTCACGGGGTTAAAAAGTCCCGTTTACTAAAGTTCAGAGAAAATAAGGTTGTTTTTGTACACCGAGGGAAGGTACTATAGTGTACACGTGACGCTGTGCTCGTACACTGACCACAAGGTAAGGTGGGAAAAACGCCCGGAGTTTTAAGCACCCTCTTCCGTCGAAGAGGGACGTCGTGTTTCAACCCGAGTTTAAAAAAAATAAATAAATGAGTCCTGAAGGACACCGCAGTACAGTACTTGACGGGGTGGTGTGGCGGTAAAATTAACTAATGCCGTCAAGTACTGTACTGCGGTGTCCTTCAGGACTCATTTTTTTTTTTTTAACTCGGGTTGAAACACGACGTCCCTCTTCGACGGAAGAGGGTGCTTAAAACTCCGGGCGTAAGCCTCTTCACAAAAGTAAAACAATTTTACAATTCTTCGCTGTGACTTCTGTCTGCTACGCGAGGATTATATGAGTTGTGGCAATATTGTTCCAAGCAAATAATAACAGACACAGGCAGAGTGAAGAGTGACACTATGTATGATGGCGTGGAATATTCTGACCGAGGTTTAAAATCATCAAAATATCTACCAAGGACGCTTTCTCTTGTTCACTGCTACAGCCTTTATCACCACTAAATGTTAATAGCCCCCTTTTTGTACGCTAACTCGGTCACCCATTGTTTGTTCAACCTGGCGTAACTTTTTATTTTTATTTTTATTGGGCACCCCCCCCCCTACGTCCTTGTGTAAGGTGAAGCGCAGAAGCGTTTACAGCGCCCAACAGGGAAGCATGCTAAGTTCATGCTTGCCTTTATGTCTCATGAGTTAAGGGCTTAGAAGCCTGAAGAGTCAAGGGCGTAGAAGCCTGAAGAGTTAGTGGTTTATGTCCTCAAGTTATTGGAAGCTCCAACAACTTGTCCCTGAATACGAATTCGCAACTTTCGACTTACACCAGGTACCTACTTTACTGCTAGGTGAACAGGGACTAATGGGGGCTAGGAAGTAAGTCCAAACAACTTCCACCGGCCCGGGAATCGAACCCGGGATATCTCGCTTGCGAGGCAAGAACGGTACCGCTTCTACCACCGATTCCCCCACCTGGCGTAATGGCAGGTCATCCGTAACTTAGGTGCGAGTTTACCGAACTTTTCCAGGGAATATATCGGGCGGAGAACACCTCTAGCGAACACCTCAGTGAACGTTTATGGAACTAAGCGAGTCCAATCCGAATGTTTTCTTTATGCATTTCATATATTCTAAATGACTGTGTTATGCTTTTGATTCTCTTTTGTTCTAATACATATTTGTTGTTTCTGGCATAAAAAATAATGTTAGTTTAGAAATGTGGCAGAAGGACGAATGCTTTGACCAATCACTGTCATGGGAAATTTTATGTCACCCAATCAGCGTTTACAGTGGTATGAGGAACCTTTCACTTTAGCACAACAGTACACAGTATATGTCCGTCAATTTTAGCCCGGCAATGAAGGAGTGCTCGGTCGTGATACATCCTCAGAAACTTCAATCGGAACTATGAAAATTAAACTTTAAATCAAGAAAATATACCCAACAGAAAGTCACATACAGCGTAGTGACACAAAGCAGGCCTAGTTCCCCCTGACTCACGTAGTAAATGCGTACCACCTGGTTTATCATCTGCTGTACTATATCCTGCTGCACCAACTGCTGTGTTCACGTAACCAGCTCCTATCTCATCCGTTGCCCCACCTGCACTCCCCATCCCCTCACTACCGCATAATTTTACCCCATGCAGCAGAGTATCACCACCAGCATCACTAACATCTATATGCTGTGTTGTATTATTTCCTCCCCCCCCCTCCTCTCTGCTGTCTCTACCGCATGCAGCAGGGTAGTAGGCTCGATGCAGCAGCCGCCAGTCATAACAGCGTGTAATCATCAGCTGGACAGACATTTGCATGGAATGTGTGCGTGATGAAATTACCAGGTTGGCGTAGAGTTGTGACGGTGGTGACGAGGTGCAACTCTCCCTTTCTCTCTCACATACATTTATTTTGTCCTATTTCTCTCTCTATTTCTCATTTCCTCTCTCCATTTGTCTTATCTTTCACTTTCTCGTTCTTTCTCTTTTTTTCTTTCTTTTGTGTGTTTTTATCTCTATCCTCCCTTTCTGCCCCCTCTTTGTCTCTAATATTTCTCATCCCACTTTTCTCCCTCTCTCTCTCTCACCCCACTCCTCTCCCTTCTCTACCTTTTCCCTCACCCTGCTCTCCGCCCTCCCTGCTCCCCATCACACACACACACACTACTGTAGTCCAGTTACAGGCTCGCTCAAATCCCATCGTTCAATACTGCTGTATGAGTGATTACAAGTTACCCTCATCAATACTTCACACGCTTTATGTGTTTGTCTGTCTTATGGAATTTAAATAACATTATCCGGTAACTTTACACTTATCCACCACTTAGTTACCACTTCTCTAGTATAATCGTTTTAACTTAGTTGACAGTTACCTCTTACTTAGTATTCATTTGTCACTTAACTAGTAGTCGTTTTCACTTATTTTCCGTTTATTTGTCATCTAAGACTTTGTTAATGCTTGTTTAGGTGTGTCAATTTCAGGGGTCGAAGTGCAACTTTGGGGATTTTTCTGACGACGGGTCATCAAATGATGCATTTTTATGTGTAGATTTCAGGAATAACCTTGATTTTGAGATTGGAGGTGTCCTACCTACATCAATTTCCATTTAAAATTTTGGGTTTTAGGCCCAAAATGTTCAATTTTCATGTTGCCATCTATCACTATTGTACTGAAATGAGACACCGGAAAATCGTATTGGCAGTTTTATTTAGTAATGTTTGACAATTGGTATCAAGATTGTTTACTTTCCTCCTTATAGTAATGATTGCGAGCAAGAACACAAGCCACACGGAACCTCTGTATTACAACGACTGACTCTACTGTTGCAAACGCGATATACAAAAGCGGCCACACAATGCAAACATTACGCACAGACACGTACACACACACATACATATGCTCACATACTATACTCTTCACCTCTTGAGCTTGGTGAGCGAGGCCAGGTCCTGCTTGCTCCTGTTCCTAGACATCAGAAGTCTGCTCACCAATTGGGACTTGATCACCCCATCCCTTTTCTCGTGACTGTAGACATGGGCAGCAGCCTCTGTGACCAGTTTGACACACCTCTCCACACTCTGAATATGTGAAGGCCAGTCTGGCACCTCTAGAGGCCTGTGCACAAACTGCTTGACTTGATCTGTGATGAGGGACCAGGTGAGGGGAGGTTCAATGACCCCAGTGGTCCAGTCTATCAGCTCTGATAGCTTGGTGACATTTGGATTTGCCAGGTGTTCTCCTGGGCCTGACAGAGTTGTCACCATTCCGTGTCTCCTCATTTCCTTCCCCCTCAACTCCAGTATCCTGTCCACTGCCTCTCTCCTCTCATCCTCCACCTCACTGCACAGCATGGCCTGCAACACTGCCTCTGGGTGTGCATCCCAGGCTGACCTCCTCACAGTGGGCATCACTGTGTCCAGCACCTTCTTCTTCTTCTGACTTCTCAGCAGCTCCAGCTGGTACAAAATGTGCCTGGGCCCCTCCACCCAGCTGTGGTTGACTTTGATGTTGTACCCGTTAGTCAAGTACACCCCCACTATGAACTCCACTATTAGCTTGAGATTCTTCTTGTGCTTCCCCTTCAGTCCATGCTTAGACACCCACAGTCTGCACAATAGGTAATGTCTTTCTATTTACCACCAACTGAGTACTTATGAATCATTTGTTTCTTATTCAACACTTTTGTGTATTTAATTATCACAAGCTGACGGCATGGGAAGACTACCTCAACTTTTCTGCGTAACATAAGAAAGAAAGAAAGAAAGAAAGAAAGAAAGAAAGAACATTCCATACCTAAAACTTAAATGATGAAAGTAACCAACCCATTCCTTACCTGGGTCTAATAATGTCAGCAAGAGAACTGTAGATATACTTTTTCCCTTCCATATCCGAGATGATATTGTCTCTAAATATCGATTCCTTTACTGTTCGTTCAGTAATTGCTCTGTAAGTGTGTGTCAATTACGGTTGGCCGCCACACAGACACACACGTACGAGAAACATGCGTACGAGGTAAGGAAGCACGTATACAGTATTGCTAGTTTAAGAGGAGATTGACCTGGCGCTCTAATGGTCACGTTCCTCAATACAGGGAAACAAATAGGACTGAGAGAAGAACTTTTACTCACGATTTATGTTGTATCTCTTGTATAATAATAATAATAATAATAATAATAATAATAATAATAATAATAATAATAATAATAATAACAACAATAATAATAATAATAATAATAATAATAATAATAATAATAATAATAATAATAACCAGCAACCAATCAACATGTAGCTACCATAAGCAACAGCCAATCAGCATCTCAGAATGGTGTACTGTAGAGTCAGCTGGTGTTGACATAGTGGTGTACAAGACATTCAGATAAAGATTAACTTGGTGTATTATTACATGTGGAAGACTGTATTATTTTTGCTCTTTAAAGCACACAAACACACATACACACATATCTATCTAACTATCTATCTAATGTTCCTACGACAGGAGAAATGACTGATGATGAGTTAGAAATGTGTAGTACGTTAAATAGTCATTTTCGCTCCATATTCACAAATGAAAACCTAGCACAGTTTCCAGAAGTTCATAAGGTATATAACGACGGTATAGAAAATATGTTGATGAATATCAATATTACTAGTAATGATGTGCTTAAAGTAATTAACAAACTGAAGCCTCATAAATCGCCTGGTCCAGACGAGGTATATGCTAGAATATTAAAAGAATGTAGAGATGAGTTGAGTAATCCATTAGCAGTTTAATTTAATAAGTCATTAGAATCGGGCCTAGTTCCAGAAGCTTGGAAACTTGCAAATGTAGTTCCGATTTTCAAAAAGGGTGATAAATCAATAGCATCAAATTACCGTCCCATTAGTCTCACGTCAATCATAGGCAAGTTGCTAGAGTCAATAATTGCTACAAAAATCAGAAGCCACCTTGAAACATTCAACTTAATTCATTCTTCTCAGCACGGGTTCACCCAGGGACGTTCTTGTCTCACAAATTTGCTTAGCTTTTTCTCAGAAGTATATGAAGCGGTAGATAATGATAAGTCATATGATATAATTTATTTAGATTTCAGTAAAGCATTCGATAGAGTTCCTCATGAGAGATTGATAAGGAAGGTAGAAGCACATGGAATAGGTGGATCAGTATTAAAATGGATTAGGTCATGGTTAACTGGTAGGAAACAAAGAGTCAGCATAAATGGATTAAAGTCAGACTGGGGTGCGGTCAAAAGCGGAGTTCCCCAGGGAGCTGTATTAGGCCCTCTGCTGTTTGTTATATTCATTAATGATCTTGATTCAGGCATAACTAGTAGGATTAGTAAATTTGCAGATGACACCAAAATGGGGAGTGATAAATTCAGACAGTGACTTTGAACACCTTCAAAGAGATCTAGATACCTTGCATGAGTGGTCAGTAGACTGGCAAATGAATTTTAATACTGATAAATGCAAGGTACTACAGATAGGGAAGACGAATACAAACGTTAAGTATAAACTAGGTAACACGGAAATATAAAACTCAGTTTGTGAAAAAGATCTAGGTGTATTTGTTAGCAACGACTTGAAACCTAGAAAACAATGTATTAGCGTTCGCAACAAGGCAAACAGGATTCTTGGGTTCATATCTAGGTCTGTGAGTAACAGAACTGCTGACGTTATCTTGAAACTTTACCTAGCATTAGTGAGGCCACACATGGATTATGCGGTTCAGTTCTGATGTCCTTATTATAGAATGGACATAGATTCTTTGGAGAGAGTACAAAGAAGAATGACAAAAATGATCCATAATATTAGAAACCTTCCATATGAAGAAAGACTGAAAAGCTTAGGCTTACATTCATTAGAGAGGCGTAGAGTTAGGGAGATATGATAGAGGTGTACAAGTGGGTAAATGGGGATTAACAAGGGTAAAATGGAAGATGTTCTGAAGCTCAGTAATAACGAAATAACTAGAACAAATGGCTTTAAATTAGATAAATTCCGATTCAGAAAGGATATAGGCAAGCACTGATTTGGTAATAGAGTTGTGGATATGTGGAATAGGCTACCGAGTGCTATAGTAGGATCGGGGACGCTAGGGAGCTTCTTCAAGACGAAGTTGGATAGGCACATGGAAGTGCTGGGATGGGTGTGAAAGGGATCTGCCCTGTATGGGCCAGTCGGCCTCCTGCAGTATCCCACTTTCTTATGTTCTTATGTAATATAGCACTTGGATAATGACCCGCGACCAGCCATTATTAATGCATTATTCACATGACTTAAGTACAATAATGACATAACGTAGAGTGTAATTTATATGTAAATTATCACAATGTTTTCTCTATATTAGTCTATTATCAATGTGTCTAAATTACTGATGAGTTGCGGGAACACTTACCAACACAGGAGTGAGAACTCTCCAAGGACTATGAAAGTTGTGAGTAGCAGCGCGTGAGGTAGTGTGAGGAGCACAGTGCCTCGTGAACAACAAACTCATAACAACTGTGAGTATTCTCCCGATACTCCTAGTTGTTGAAACTTTGTCACTCTTGGACGACATTAAAAACGAATTAAAGTTACGATGGTTGTTGTTGTTTTATATATAACTTGCGCGAGAATAAGATCAAATGCCTAAAGTTTTGAAGGCATTACAGATTTTGTTGGAGAAGTTTGTGGTATCACTGCCAGTGCCAGGGTATGTGTGGCTTACACCTTCAGTTCATATATATATATATATATATATATATATATATATATATATATATATATATATATATATATATATATATATATATATATATATATATATATATATATATATATATATAAATATATATATTTCATGTAAATCCACAATGGATAAGATAAATCTTGATAAAATCACACGGGAAAATGGAAACAACGGAGTACCTTAGCTTTCGTCTTTATTCAAGACATCTTCAGAGGCAACAGGATTACATGGACAGAGAGAGGCTTAAATATACAGGGTGACCTAAAAACATGAGGTCAGGTCATAATGATGACATCCACTAATCCCCACACCAACACACACGTAGAGGAGCTTAAGAGAAGGGTGGTGACGTGACTAGCCAGGTCAGGTCAGGAAAAAGGGACCCACAAAATAACTATCATACATCTAGATCAAAGGTTTTCAAAGCATTTTAAACTTTGGGCCACTGACAAATAAATTTATGTATGTGTGCGTGTGTGTGTGTGTGTGTGTACGTATAATGTTTATTTACAGAGAATACAGTAATATTAAGTGAGAAACAGACATAAACAGTGAATCAAAAGACAGACATAAAGACTATGTCTACATAATACTAGCACGGTAACTTGTCTTTTAGCCAGAGGGAATTAAATCAGTGCTCATATAAGCTGAGACGACGTGGCCAGTGTGACTCTTTGAGTTTACACCCAAGCAGCGGTCTGACCTGAGTTACACTTCTAATTATATGTCTGGGTCTGGCGTCAACACCAGGTAGGAGCCGACAAGAGTGGCCACTACCCGCCCTGAATATTTCAACTCAACTGACATTATGAGTCAGTATTCTCACGGGGACCGTCCTATAGCAAACACACGCACACAAGCGGACAGAGGCAGGTACATTACACACCCCAGAGAAGACTTTAGTAATGGAAGTGAATTATTCATCTCACACATGTTCAGCAAAAAGATCTGAAAGAGGAGTCTAAACTCTTGGCTTCAATAGCAGTATAAGAATCTTTCCTATAATCGACTAGACAACAGCTCGAACTAACCATTCCTACATTTAAAAAATCTTGTTTGTTTTGGAAATGTGATAATGATCTTTTGTTTCCAATATTATAATACTATTATTTTTATCGACACATGTGATGCTGAAAACTATGTAAAAAAAATCTGTTTGGTCACCTGAAGAATAGCATAAATTAACCATTTACTAGTTGAAATATTTGTCTAATACATGTTTTTTTTTAGGGCAGGTCTGAATTCTTAAGACCCAAAGTCTAATTATACTAAGTCAATCCATGCACAGGAGGTGGAGCTTATTATGTGACGTCATTGGCCGTAGTGGAAGAAAACGGTAGTAGGAGGGATTACATTAGAAGACTAACACTCTCCTCAAGGCTGACCTCCTCAAGACTCCTCAAGACTGAAGACTGACTGACAACTCCTCAAGACTGACTGACACTCAAGGCTGACACTCCTCAAGACTGACTGACACTCTCCTCAAGGCTGACACTCCTCAAGACTGACAAAGGCTGACACTCCTCAAGACCCGACTGACACTCTCCTCAAGGCTGACACTCCTCAAGACTGACTGACACTCTCCCCAAGGCTGACACTCCTCAAGACTGACTGACACTCTCCTCAAGGCTGACACTCCTCAAGACTGACTGACACTCTCCCCAAGGCTGACACTCCTCAAGACTGACTGACACTCTCCCCAAGGCTGACACTCCTCAAGACTGACTGACACTCTCCCCAAGGCTGACACTCCTCAAGACTGACTGACACTCTCCCCAAGGCAGCCACTCTTCTCAAGACTGACACTTTCCACAAAACTAAAACTCTTTCAATGCTGACACACTCAAGGTTGACACTCTTCTGTAGGCTGACACACTTCTCAAGGCTGACTCACTCGTTGAGGCTGACGCGGTACTGGAGTTGACAGCTCTCTCTCTCTCTCTCTCTCTCTCTTTTTCTATCTATCTATCTATCTATCTATCTATCTATCAATCTATCTATCTATCTTTGCCAAGGCTTTGTTCGTACAGCAACCAACCCTAACCAGAATCCGATCCTCTAACAGCGTGTTTTAGTGTTGGAAATAAACGTAGAGTAAAGGCTATTTTATTTGCTTGAGTAATTACCCAGGTAACATTCAGGTTACATTTCGTTTTAGTGCAGAGAGAGTGAGAGAGGAAGAAAGCGTGAGAGGAAGAAAGTTGGAGAAAGTGAGAGTGAGAGTAAAGAGTGAGAGGAAGAAAGTTGGAGAAAGAAGAAAAAATATGGAGAAAGAGGGAGACAGTGAGAGAGGAAGAAAGTTAGGGTAAAGTGGGAGAGGAAAAGGTTGGCGGGAGAGGGAGAGAGGAAAAAAGTTGGAGGCAGAGGGAGAGAGAGTGAGAGGAGGCAGAAAGATGGCGGGAGAGACAGAGTGAGAGGTGAAGCGATGGTTAGAGAAGGGTGAAGGGAGGGAGGGGTCGAGTGTGAAATGGGGAGAGTAAAAAGTAGAAAGAGGGAAAGGGAGAGAGGTAGAAAGCTAGAGGACGAAGAAGAGAGAAGGAAAGGAAAGATAAGGATAAGGAGTAGGGTGAGTGAGTGGGGGTAAAGAATGAGGGGGTGAGTGGGGTAGAGAGCGAAAGAGGAGAGGGAGAAGAGTGGGAAGAGTAAATGGTGGAGGAAACGAGAGGGGGGGAAATAGGTAACAAGGAATTGATAGAGAGAGAGAGAGAGAGAGAGAGAGAGAGAGAGTTTATTACAACGCTTATCGGAGAATCAGTCTACTCTGAACAATAATTTGCTCTGATCTTACCCAAATTGCCAATCGATGTGACACACGTAGGAGCCTGACATGCCCGGGACGCCAGAGAAGACCTTGAACTTATGACACAGACAATAGCAATTTATCTCAAATTTACGAAACAATAAATAACAGTTGATTTGAACTTATGTCACAAGAATTCAATTTTCCCTTGAACTTACGCTACAAGTTAATTATTTTTTTTTTACTTACGAACAAAAGTGAACCATTTTCTTTGAACTTAAGACACAAGGAACCATAATTGTTTCTTTGAGTGTAAGAGGAAATCTAATTCACAATAAGGAAACTAAGCTATATATGACGTAACTAAATACGGAAAAAACAAAACACTAACAGGAATAACACCAAGTTAACGTTGTTCCCTTTTACAAACATATCACAATAAAAACACAAACATCAAAGGCATATTTTTTTCCCCCAGGTTTTACAGAGGAAAGATTTTTAATTTTTTTCTAGGAAGGAGTGAAAGGCACCGACAGATGGACAACCTTACCTGATACTGGGAAATCCTGGGATAAACAAAATCAACAGGAGACTATTACTATTACCAAACTAGGATTGCTATTATTTTTGGCGTTTCTTCAAAGTATTTATTTGAGTATAAGTGATAATTTTCCTTAGCAGTTAGTGTATTTTGGGTTAGTTTTGGATTCATCGGAACTTTCAATACAATAAAATGTGTAAGCAAAATTAAGATTAACAAAAATATAACCTATAACATCTGACGCATATAAAAATCAATAATTAAAATCGCCCTAAGAAAAATTATACGGATATTTTTCTCTGCAATCTTTCAGACAATTTTATTACCAGGAACAAAGACCAACACTCAGACCTCCCCATAACTGATTCCTATACACTTACTTTATTGATAGAATTATATTAACTCCTTGTGTAAAAGATTTGTAAACAATATCCCCCCCAAATTTTTTTATCTGTGTGTGTGTGTGTGTGTGTGTGTGTGTGTTAATAAAAGAGTATTCTTATATACAGACTATACAGAGCCGTCCCTATGGGGTGCGGGGCTCAGGGCAAATCATCCACTGCGGGGCCCCTTTGCATTCTTAATATATATATCTTTCATATGTTCCCCCATTTGACAATCTTCGCATGCAAAAGTCGTCTGAAAAGTGTAGGTTTTCACCATATTTTTGGGAAACACATAATTTTCACTAGATACCTTAACAGGTCCCTTCTCTACCAAAATATAAATTGTCGTAGTGTCCAGTAAATGTGGTCAGTTGCCTGGATCACATAGATCTTCATCAGCATGACCGTTAGCGAAGGTAGTGTCCATTTTAAAAGCCTAAGTATTTGTTCAGTACTCTCCTCTTCCTCAGCTTGAGTATGACCCACACTATAACCATCACAGTCGCTCAGTCCTTTTTTGCACTAGTTTCTGGTGTTTTTGAAAGCACATATTTTTCTAGGGAACCTTTCATTGATATTTCGATTTCTTCTCTCTTCCTTTTCTCTGCACCCGAGATGTATTTTCTGTAACTGTCTCTGTCCCTGCTGGCCATGGTATAATAAAAAAAACAGGGCTGAGTACGATAGTAAAATAATGTATTTCAACAATTTCACAAAACACAAATCACGGACAGGCGGCCGCTGCCCGGGGCGGTCGCACCGGTTACCATATCCTAGGGACGGCTATGCTTATATACAGTATTCTCCCCTATCTCTTATATCATCGAAGAGGTTAACAGCAGCACGGCAACACAGCACGGCAACACAACACGGCAATACAGCACGACAACACAGTACGACAATACAGCACGTCAACACAGTACAACACTGCGGCAACACAGCACGACAACACGCTCC
Organism: Homarus americanus; assembly: GCF_018991925.1. Lineage (NCBI taxonomy): Eukaryota > Metazoa > Arthropoda > Malacostraca > Decapoda > Nephropidae > Homarus > Homarus americanus. The sequence continues at coordinate 40,713 of NW_024720226.1, forward strand.
TCCACCACCGTAAAACAGTGTATACATGTGTGGTTTTCTTTAATCCGGTGGGTAAAAATGGTGTAGGCAAGGCTCCTCTCCCCAGTATTAAGAGTGTCTCCCCTCGTAAAAGAATATATACTGCTGGCCCTTCACCTCCTAAAACGAAATTATGAACTCAGGTGCAGAATTTTTGGCCCCTAACTCGCTCTGTTTATGCAATTTTTCTCTTTATTTTTCCTTCATATATGACAGTTTATCTGAACCACGTAGCTAGAAATGGAGGGTCGTGTTATGCCAGTGGTACTGTCAGGCAAAGTGTTTGAGTGTGAGTGTTGTCGCAGTAGATGTTTGAGTCTGGATGATATACACAGTGGTTACTTTACTTCCGCAAACTTGGGTTTATGTGTTGGATCTCCCGCAAGGAGGGAGTGGATCCTCTTTCCCCAGCAGGTGAATCTTGCAGCATCCGCAGGGGCCTTGGTTAACGTCTACTGGCTGAATATTTTAAGGCACCACCGTGCCTCCGGTAGCTGGCTAGGATGAGGATGGTGGGTCGGCCCAGTTATAGATCTTGGTCACTAAATAATTCAGTTAAGTGAAACGGCCCATGTGTGTATGTGTGTATACATCTAAATACATACCCAGTATATAAATAAATAACTAATACACTGTATGTATGTATATATATATATATATATATATATATATATATATATATATATATATATATATATATATATATATATATATATATATATATATATATATAAGCAGACTTATTTCTTTTCCTGCCAAAGACGACAATGGACCACCAGTATTACAACAGCCCCTGAAGTTGGCTGTCACGGTGACCATGATACGGTACATCTTCAGGTAAAAGTATCTCGATATCTTAATGTTACCACCCCGACCTTCACCCCTGGGAACTGGACCTCATAAACACACCTGCACCTTCACACATTATAAAAAGATATACATGTATGTTGGCAGACTAACAGAGGTGGCGCCTTAACCAAAATATAAATAATAATGTACCAAAAACACGAGTCAACACACGCTTCATAATAATATGTTGTATCATTATCATGCTGCTCCTATATCCCCAGGTTAGTAATAACTTAATATTATGGCAGTATAATCACTTAGATACTTATAAGTGTTTTTTCTAGCACACTATATATATATATTTGCGACAATAACACAAAAAACACACACGGAAACTTGAGTAAAAAGCAAAAAGCACCTTTATGTGTATGTGTATGTGTGTGTGTGTGTGTGTGTGTGTGTGTGTGTGTGTGTGTGTGTGTGTGTGTGTGTGTGTGTGTGTGTGTGTGTCGATTCTCAGCATGACTCTTATTGCCCTCCCACGTATGCCACTGTAGCTCTGAAAAGTCTGTACCATGGGAAACTGTGGCTAGGAAAAATACACACACACACACGCACACATCAGATTAACAGCAGTGTTGGTTAACCTTTGTGGAGGGGTGTGGCGGTGCGGTGGTGGTACTGTGGTAATTCAGTGCTGTGGTGGGGCTGTGATAGTGAGGCAGCCGAGTGTCAGAGGTAAGGGTGAAGGGTAGAATAAATTACTGGTTTTCATGATGTAATTCTTTTTCTCATGTGGTTGTTTGTGGGAGAGAGACTTATGGCTGGCTATATTTTCGTTAGTAGGATAGACAGTCTCTCTCTCTCTCTCTCTCTCTCTCTCTCTCTCTCTCTCTCTCTCTCTCTCTCTCTCTGTCTCTCAATCTCCAAACCATGTACACATTTCCCATAGGTAACCAAACGGCAGAGGTGCTCATGGGGCTCCTGGAGTACACCACCCTGGATGGAAAAAAAAAAAAAGACATGGTGACGTCCATTTACATTTAATACAAATAATGACCGTCCATACAGGTGTGGAGTTCTCTTGTGTATGACTTAAAGCACCAGTTCAGGGGTTCAGCTTCACGGGTTCTCTAGGGTTAAGGGTTAAAAGCTTTAAGGGTTCAGAGGTGCAGTTTGAAGAGTTTAGGAATTGAGTTTCAAGAGGTTAAGGGTTCATTTTAAGGGTTGGGAGGCTCATATTCAAGGGTTTAAGGATTCAGTTTTAAGGGGTTTAGAGGTTCAGTTTCAAGGGTTTAAGGGCTCAGTCTTAAGGGTAAAAGGATTTAGTTTTAAGATTTTAGGGGGTTCAGTTTCAAGGGTTCTGAAGTTCAGTTTTAAAGATTCAGTCTCAAAGGTTCAGGGTTCTGGGGTTCAGTTTCATGGGTTCAAATTTTGTGTACTTGTTTCATTTCCACATGCAGAATTATTTTCATTTTATTAACAATTATATTAACTGTTAATATTTATAGGCATTTCTTTGTTTTTTGTTATTCATTTATTACGTGTCTTTGTTTACACTCTTTGTTATGTGTTTATGTATTTGTTTTTTCTTTGTGTGTATTTTTCTATTGGTAGTCAGTTCGTATTTTGCTTATCTATACACAATATTTATTAAGTATGAAGGTAAGGTATTATCTTGCTACTTATCACTTGCCGATAATTTCAATATACAGTATATCAGAACTCAGGTGTACAACGTATAGATCCTACAGTACTTTCCCAAGTACTGTATTAACCTGATGACCCTAACCAAACCTAAATTAACCTAACCTAACCTAACCTAATTCAGATAACGTTTGGCTATAGCATAACAGTAAACACGTGTGAAATAAAATAAAATGAACTATCATATATTGTACTGTACTGTACTGTACTGTACTGTACTGTACTTTACTGTCCTATACTGTACTGTACTGTACTGTACTGTACTGTACTGTACTGTACTGTACTGTACTGTACTGTATAATTATGCAATAATTCCAATAGACTTATAAATTTGGTGTAAATAAGTTAAGCCGATTTTGCAGTAGAGTCCATAACGTTTTAAAGTGTGATATGATGATTATCCCTTAAGTAAACAAACGATATACTGTATATCCGGTATACATATATTGAACAATGAGATCAGCATATGACAGTATATTTTGTATATTTCATCATGACAGCTTCGGAGCCGCCCATCTCCGTCATTATGTAAACTGTAAAACAAAACCATACAGCTTAATTACTAAGTTATAAAATATACATAAGTGCAAGGCATTTTACACACACACACACACACACACACACACACACACACACACACACACACACACACACACACACACACACACACCGAAATAACAAGTCTGTTCTTGCAGATGAAAGCGTCACATCGTCTCCTAGTTGCCCTGACGGCAGCCATACTGGTCACGGCGTCAGAGACATCAGGTGCGGGAGACGATGACCAAGGAGAAGGGTCGATACAGGGCGGCTATGAACCACAGTGGGAATATATCTTAAGAGCGAAGCAACTTTACGAGGACCAGCTTACAGAAGGAGTGTGGAGTAACCCAAGTGAGAAGAAATGGAAAAAAGATGAAGATGAGTGGTGGGCGCAGAAGATGTTTGAGGAAAAGTTGAATGACGCCATAAAATCAGGATCTTATAAAGTATTGGAGAACATACGCGTCATGAACTACCCCGAAAAAAGAGTTTGGAGGAAGGACGAGAAGTGGAAGAGGCGGAGGATGTCTTTGGAATACTTAGTCGAGGCGTTGAGGGAAAAAGATTCAGAGCTGCTACTCCAGGGGGACGGTTATGGAGATCTGACGGTGATCAGAGAAGAGGAGGCGAAGGAGGAGGCGAAGGAGGAGGAGACGGAAGAAAACGATGATGTGAGTGAGAGCCTGTGTGTGCCAGCTCAGGACATCTGGCCATGTGAGTGTGACGACAAAGATGGTCAGGTGGAAATCAGCTGTTTCGGAATAGTGAGCGCTGACATACTGGACAGGGTGAGTATCTGTGATTTATCATTTTATCACTTTTTAAATTAATGGAATGATAACTCTTTAAATACGATATCACCCCCCTCCCCCACCCAGAGTACATTGAATCACCTCATCAAAATGTCTTAACCCATGAGTACAATTGTCAATCCCGTTCCTAGAGTAGTTGTGACTGACTGTATACATTATTTATTATTTACTTTATACTGAATTAAATTGTTTGTGAATAAAGACAAAACAATAACAAGTCTATTCAAGGTTGGGATTTTGACGCAGTGGGGGAGTTAAGGCCTCTATGATAACCAACACCAAACAGAAACTTCAAATGTATAATTATACCTGGTGACGATATTACCTGGTGACAAATTGGCTATTGATGAATAATATTGACCACTGATGAATTGACCAGTGACGAATTGACCAGTGATGAAATGACCAGTGACGAATTGACCAGTGATGAATTGACCAGCGACGAATTGACCAGTGATGAATTACTGTGGGCACTCTATTCGTGGCAATTTCGCTTACTAAGGTCTTGGTCGGTGTGGGTACGTTATGTTAAGTCAATACTGTAATGTCTGTGTGTAGTGTCGGGACTTGAGTTAAACTTATCACCCCTGGAGGGAATAGACTGGGATTCTGAGGATTTTAACCAATAATAATGGAAACTTGCAGTGGAAATCTCTTTATCCTAGCAGCGTGTGTGTGTGTGTGTGTGTGTGTGTGTGTGTGTGTGTGTGTGTGTGTGTCTCCCATAATCATTTAACGGTTCTTGTCCAATGCAGAGAACGAGACTTAGTAAGCGAAAGTTACAGATTTAGTGAACGATGATCCATGATTGTGACCGTGTAAGCAGGTGACCACTGATAGAGGAGTCATAAAATTCGATATTCTTTAATTTTTTGCATCATCTTACGAGAAAATCAGAAGTTCTTATACTTAGAGGGGGTCAGAGAAAAGGTAAATGAAAAAAGAATGAAACAGATGTGTGATGCAATAGATAGATAAATAGATAGATAGATAGATAGATAGATAAGTTAGGTTAAGTTAGGTTAGTAGATTAGGTTAGCACTCGGGTGTTTAATCATCAAGTGAAATAAGCTAGGGTGCCTAATCTTCAAGTGATTCGATAGATAAATAGATAGATAGATAGATAGATAGATAGATAGATAGATAGAGATAAAAGGACAGACAGACAAACTTTAAGTACTCCAGAGCGAGGTCACAGGGATGGAACTAAGGTCTTGAAGGTGTAAACTCGAGTGTCTCCCCACTTGACTCAGGCCACACCCCCTTGACAAATGGGATTTCAGTGTTAATGAGATTTCTCCATTTTGGTGCTGAAGGGAGAGTGACTGGTTGTGATGGGCTGTGTATAGGAGATGGGTCGTAAGTAGGGATGGGTCGTAAGTAGGGATGGGTCGTAAGTAGGGATGGGTCGTAAGTAGGGATGGGTCGTGAGTAGGGATGGGTCGTAAGTAGGGACGGGTCGTGAGTAGGGATGGGTCGTGAGTGGAGGTAGGGTCGTAAGTAGGGGTGGGTCGTAAGTGGAGGTAGGGTCGTAAGTAGGGGTGGGTCGTAAGTGGAGGTAGGGTCGTAAGTAGGGGTGGGTCTCGTGAGTGAGAATTGGGTCGTAAGTAGGGATGGGTCGTAAGTAGGGATGGGTCGTAAGTAGGGATGGGTCGTAAATAGGGACGGGTCGTGAGTGGAGGTGGGGTCGTACACAGGAGGATTTATGTCATTACACAGACCAAATTACGTCACCACACTGGAACTTTACGATACCACCAACCAGGTCAAATTACGTCACCACATTGGAACTTTACGATTCCACCCACCACACCAAATTACCACATGGAAGTATTGGTTCCACGTTAACCTTAGTAAAAAAAATAAATTGCCTCGTAATCATGATAGCTTTACCTTAATTAATGTAAAAAAATATATATATATGAAAATTAAGCCATCGTAGTCAGGGATCGACGTCATTATCCCTGGTAAAATGATAAGAGTAATTCTCCTTAAGGTAAACTTTTCCCATTAAAATATTATGCATCAGTAACTAGGCCATTGGACTGGAATCACGAAATATATCTTAAGGGAACTGAATTATGGGGATTAATGATAGTTGTTGTCGTTTTATGGTAATTATATAATAATAATAATAATAATAATAATAATAATAATAATAATAATAATAATAATAATAATAATAGTAATGATAATAATAATAATAATAATAATAATAATAATAATAATAATAATAATAATAATAATAATAATAATAATAATAATAATAATAATAATAATAATAATAATAATAATAATAATAATAATAATAATAATAATAATAATAAATAAAAGCTGGATATTTTCCCACCAGAACACCAGAGAGAGGATTAGACAGCCAATCTCCTTGCAGGGGAGAATAAAAACACCTTTCCGTCCAGTGCCACTCAAGTGCCATTTCTCTCAAGTGCCAGTCAGGTGCCAGTCATATAGGACAAGAGACAACATGAAGCAATAGTTAGGCTGGCACTACATTTTGGGCCTGGACTTGGCATTCAGGTCACGGGTCCTAATATATCTCTTGATCACCCCTTGGTAGTGTGAGGATGACTGAGTGTCTGACTATATATATATTATCTTCCTTTGTTGTGCTCCTCGGTGGTGGTGCGGGGGAGGGGGTAGGGGGGGGGGTGAGGGGTCAGACAGATAATGAAGCACTAAGTAATAACAGGTGATGGATAACTGTCATGAATAGCCCGAGATAGTCGCCTTTATCCTAACTGTTTTGGCTTCCCCTGGCAGGTAAACAGAGCAGAATTGAGACATAAACAATTCTTCTGCAAATATCGCTGCCACTTTCTCAGTCTCGGGAAGAAGAGGAGGAGGGGGAACCTAACCTAACCTAACCTAACAATACAATATTTATGCCACACTCAGACTCCAGAACACAATGCCTCAAATCTGTGTTCGTCGTGGTATCTTTTAATAAACTTTCTAAATATTAAATACACATCCCTCAGGCCCTGATCCCAGAGTACCCGTTCAACAACATGACGAGGCTGTGGTCGATGTACTCCAAGCTGGGACACCTTCATAAGGAGATCCTGCGTGAGTAGCCCCCATGATCAATGCTTAGTTCAGTGTTGTCTAAGAGGAGGGTGTGGGGGGGGGGTGGTGTAGCAGGTGCTGGTTGGGTGTGGGAGGGTGTGAGAGAGAGGGTGTACTTCATGGGAGAGAGAGAAATGAAGAGTGAGAAAAGAGACAGAGAAAGAGAGGAGAAAATAGAGAGGGAAAGAGAGGGAGAAAAAAGACAGAGAAATGTGAGATAGATAGAGAGATAATGAAGGAGGAAACAAAACTGCAATATTCCCTGACCTAAAACACTATATTTCCACTGTTTTAAAAATATATATAAAAATCTTACACATCGTAATCACCTCATTGAATCACCTCCTCCCTCTCCCCACCATCGTCCCTCCTCTTATTACCCCCTTTATCGTCTTCTCCATCATTCTCCCCCTCTGTATCCCCTGCCCTCCCCCCTCCCACTTCCCCCTTTCTAATATTCACCGTCAAATGGATACCGCCTTTCTTTTTATAAGTTCTAAACTCTAAAGCGATCTGTGCATTTATTTTGTTCTGATCCTTTTCCGCTAAAAAATCTAAACGAATTTTCTGTTAGTTAAATCTGTTTCTTTTTCTCGGGAGTGTGGGATGCATTGGGTTGGTAAGAGATGGAGAGAATGTTAGAGAAGATGGAGAATTAGTAGGGGATGGAGGTGGTAGGGGATGGAGGGTGGTAGAGGATGGAGAATTAGTAGGGATGGAGGGTGGTAGGGGATGAATTAGTGGAGGATGGAGGGTGGTAGGGGGATGGAGGGGGTGGTAGGGGGGATGAAGGGAATTAGTAGAGAGGATCTGGAGGGATTCTGCGTGTTAGGGGGGTGGAGGAGGTGGTAGGATGAAGTGGCTTTATCACTGAGAGAGAGAGAGAGAGAGAGAGAGAGAGTATATGCATTGCTAATAATGTTTGTATTTTTTTCACTGTCTTATCTGAGCAAAAAATTCGTAATATTACTATGATATTTAAATTGCGTTTTACGATCACTATGTAGATCGGTCTGTATAATGAAGGCAATTTGGGAAGTTCATGTTTACACATTTTATTATTATTGTTTTAATCAACATTTACATAACTAATCACATATTAATCTACTTTATTTACTTTTATAATCAAGAAATATTTCAAGACATAAATTATTACATTTTCTTAATTAAATATTTTCCAATAATGATTTCCTTATTTACACACTTATTTCTAATTAACCTGGAAAGCAAGGTATTATAACCCTTAATTACTAGTCATAATACACGGAATAACGCTGATACGGGACTCTATTAAAATAAAAGCCTTGTAAAACACCAATACACTAAACAAAACTCATTATAACTCATTTAAAGTCTTGTTTTCTTAAGAGCTTTCAGTCCACTGTCGAGGTTAAGTGTACCTTCATTATGACGCTAAAGTCTACAACACAGCCTCTTAGAGCCTCGGTAATGGGGAAATAATGCTTGTATTCGTGAAGAGGACTACCATCAATGTTTGGTTAGCAACAGAGAGAGAGAGAGAGAGAGACTAAAAATTTAATGTTCCCTCACCTGTAACACTGTATTTATCTACAAAAGCGACGAAGATAGATAGATAGATAGATAGAGAATTATTACTTAAAACAGACAATCACAGAATCACGATGATCAAACAGAGGAAAAAACCAAAATAATAAGAGAGAGGAGAAAATAAGATCACAGAAAGCCTAAAGAAAGATTCCTGATAACCATAAAGAGAAAATAAAGCTCCACCCCAAAAAAAATAAATAACCACATAAGTTACTCGGTGAAAATACAAAAAGTGAAAACCAACTTTAACTCACAAACTTTAAGGGGAGTTGGGAGTGGAGGTTGGGTGGGTGGGGGGCATGTTGGGTGTGGGGGACGTCGGTACAGGTGATTGGCATGGTGCTGGTGGGTGGGTGATTGGCATGTTGGTGGGTGGGTGTGTCGGTGTTGGTGGGGGGGCGGTTGAGGGTCGGTGTTGGTGGGGTAAAAGCGAGGTGTTGGTGGTAAAAGCTGATGGGTTGGCGTGGGTGGGGGTTAAACAGGTGGGGGCAGAAGCATGGGTGGGGTGTGTCGGTGTTGGTGGGTGGGGTTAAAGCGGTGTTGGTGGGTAGTGTGGGTGTCGGTGTTGGTGTGGTAAAGCGAGGTCGGGTGGGGGTGTTGATATTTGCGTTGGTGGGGAGGTAAAATCCGTCGAAGGCGGGTAAAGCGATGGTCGGTGTTGGTGGGGTAATGGGTGTTTGCGCGTTGGTGGTGTGGGTGTCGGTGTTGGTGGTGGGGCGGTTGAGGGTCGGTGTTGGTGGGTGGGGGTGTTGAGGGTCGGTGGGTGGGGTGGGCGGCGATGGGTGATTGGGCGTACAGGGGTTAGTGTGGGTGTCGGTGGTTAGTGTGGGGTGTGTGGAGGGTCGGTGTTGGTGGGTGTGTGGGGTGTCGGTGTTGGGTAAAAGTGAGGCTGGTGTTGGTGGGTGAAGGTGTCGGTGTTGGTGGGTGTCATGTTGGTGGGTGTGGGTGCTGGTGTTGGTGGGGGTGGGCAAAGTGATACCGTGCTGGTGGGTGGGGTGGGTGTCGGTGTTGGGTATTGAGGGTCGGTGATGGTGGGGTGGGAGTGTGTTGAGGGTCGGTGTTGGTGGGGTGGGGGTGTGGGGTGTCGGTGTTGGTGGGGTGGGGGTTGGGTGTGTGGTGTTGGGGGTTATGGGGAGTTTCTTCTTTATTTCTGTTGGTGCTGAGAACTTACACACCTGTCTGTCGTTGGGTATGACGCGTGGCAGTGTTACCAGGTATATTATGCTCTTGGTTGAGGATGTGGAAGATGAAAGATGGTGAGACTCCGGCTGGGGTATAGAGAAGGCAAAGCTCTGAGAGAGTACACTATTGTTACTACTACTACTTTTTTTTTTTTAAACGTGGCCTCCAGCCTCCCCCAATAGCCACACCTTCGCCACCATTTTATTACCTTAAAATTAATTATCCTAATACAAAGTAGCTACCCTAGCTGTGTTGATAGTTGAGCCGCAGATCTATGCGGCATTCAGTGACTGTTGCCTCGTAGTCAATATCTGCAACTGTTGTCGGCTTTGGGGCCGATGTTCTCGTTCCCTTGAGGCAGAGCAAAGCAGACCTAAGAAGAGAGAAGGACAGTCGACACCTGCTGCTTCTGTTCGGAGATCACCTCCGCGAGTCTGGCGTAGAAGCATCTTGCACTTGGTCCCATCCCACCAGAGGTTGTGAACACCAGAGGAGTGAAGCTGCCTTGATCAACGTTCAGAATTCTCCCCATATGCCCTTATCTTGTCGTTCTCGTTCCTCCTGCGTACAACATCGAGAGCTAAGTTACGGTGACATGCGGCCATGGGATAAAAAATCCTGATGTCGAAGAAAGCTCGCTGTCCCCGCGTCCAGAATCCTCGGGCACTGACGTCAACACAACTTCGTTGGATGTGTTTGAAGTCCTATGTTGGAAATTCTCACCGTCCAATGGAAGGAGGGTCGGTTCTACCCTAACATCACGACAGATTCTTTTCAACATATTTGCTGTGAGGTCCCTTACTTCGCCATGCCTTATTCATGTGAAGACCCCTTTTTTGCACACCATAAGAACATAAGAACATAAGAAAATAAGGAGTCTGCAATAGGCCGGTTGGCCTGTGCATGGCAGCTTCTGTAGAGAGTTACTACCACTCTCTATCATCCATGAATCTATCTAGCCTCCTTTTGAAACTTTCCAGAGTTCCCGCACTTACTACAAAGTTGCTAAGCTTGTTCCACTCGTCCACCATCCTATTTGTGCACCAGTTTCTTCCTATCTCCCTCCTAAACCTAAACTTATCCAAGTTGAATCCGTTGCTCCGAGTCCTATCCTGCTCGGATATTATAAGAACTTTATCTATATCCCCTTTATTGATTCCTTTCACCCACTTAAATACTGCTATCATATCTCCCAGCACTCTTCGTCTTTCTAGGGAATGCAAGTTAAGTTTCTTTAACCTATCCTGATCGACGTCATAGGAAGAGCCACACACACATTAGGAGGGCAAGATGATGCATGTTTTAGGGACTATTCTTTTCTTGTTTTCTTTTTTTACGTTTTTCCTAGAGTAATTGTTCCTAGGCTCCATTTTGTAAACCTAGCGCTCGGACAAATTTGGCGTAACTCTTTTTATAGATGGCCCTGGATGTAGAGTGGGCAGTAGGTCAAGCTCTCTGAGTGGCCAATAAGTCTAGGATAGTGATTGGCTAATAAGTCTAGCATAATGAGTGGCCGGTAAGTCTAGCTTAGTGAGTGGCTGGTAAATCTCGCTGTCAGGGGCATGACTTGGCCCCATGCTCACAAGTGTAAGAGTCAAGGCCTCCTTAGTCTATATTATGACAGGAATGAGACGTAGAACGAGATGCTCACCCACTGATGCTGCTTTACTGATGTGACTCTGACCTTTTATATATTTTGACCATAAAAAACCCATAGACACTGAGATTACGACACTGCAATATATTACCACAAGAAGACAAACATCCACACAGTTAACCTTACTCAGAGTAGGACGAGGAAACTTGAAGAAGCTGAAGAACCCATTAATAACGTACTGCGAGATAGGTGAGGGACATGATGGAAACATTCAACATGATGCCAGGGATATATCATGAAGAAGTGTGACCACCAACATACCTCCTCAAGGGGGTCGACTGTTCCACTTGTAGTTGTGGAGTTTTGGGGGTCTGGTCTTCCTGCAACTTTTCTGTGAGCTGTGTCATAACTGCATTTATTATATTTTCGGTGCTGGTATCCTGTTTCTTTATTATAGTAGAGAAAGTCACTATCATAATGGTGATCA